>NW_008676093.1:0-22737 GCF_000695815.1 Acanthisitta chloris
TTTTGCTTAGCATATGGAAGGAGCTGTTTCCCTATTGTTAACTGTAAACTGGCTTTCCACGCACTCTTTGTTTTGCAGACAGGATCGTCCCGGTGTTTAGACAAAGGCAGTGCTCTTATGCACCTTTATCGATGTTTTACTTAAAGCAAAAAAGAGCACAACCTTTTTCATACACGGGACTAAAATAGAGCGATCTGCTCTGAAATGTACTAGCACTGGGGATTGCACAGGGGCAAACAGACCTGCAGGAGCACATCCTGAAGTAATTTCCAGAGCGTTTTGGTTTTCTTAATTTTTGTTGAAAATTCTTATAAGATGCTCTGCACTTAACCATAAAAGATCCCTTTTGCAGCTGGAATAGCTTAATATTTGAAAGTGTCTGGTAGTACTTTACATTACAGCGAGAAGTGGGCCACTCTGACAGACTCTGGTACTCAGGAATTCACTGGGTCACCATTCATGTAAGACATCTTGTTCCTTTCTCTGGAAAAAATGGGGCAGAGCAAGGCACACACCTGGAATGTAGGGTAAAGACATGCACCAAGAGAGGCTCAGCGCTTCCCCTCTCTGTGTCCATAAGCCCTCCTGCAGGGTATCACAGGAGGAGAGTCAGGAATACTTACTTGCGGTTTTTTTGGTTGCTGCCTTCCCTGGAAAAAAGAGGTTAAAAAGTTGCATCAGATCATCTCATCTGTTACTGCTCTCAACTGGTGTAAGTCCTCGCTAAGGAGGGAGCTCCCTGCAGGTTACCACTGCTGCACAGTGACTGGTGTGTTGTGGTTTCGGGTGATGGTGCAAACTGAAGGGCTGCCTTCCAGTGTTGCCTAAACACATTTTAAAATGATGTTGGTAAAGGTACTGCTTGGGTGGCCACTGGCACACTTGGCTGAGAAACTCTCTTTACACTTTTCTCAGGCACAAGTGGTGATCTTGGCCCTTTCTGACAAGCTGGGATGTAATGATAGTATAGCAAGGTAGAAATTTTAAATGGGCCACAAGGAAGGAGGAGAAAATCCTTCCTATTAACTGGAGATGTTTCACTGTTGTAGCATGGAGTAGTTTTTCTGCATACTGAGGTGCCAGCAGCTGGGCAAATAACCTAGATTTTGAAATAAGGGATACCAGTTGCCTTTGTTTAATATACATAGAGAGTGTGAATATTGTATAACATAACAGTAAAAATAATCATAATTAAATTAAGTAAAGAAATAGTAAACTAAAGCTAGGTGAGGAGCTGGTGATACATACACCTGCTGCAAACTTTGACAGAAAGTCTCAGATTCTCTTGTTCAGGAGAAGCAGAGGCATGTCACTTGATTTGGAGGGGCTCCTGCATCACCAAGTCTAGTCACATGCTGTACCTTTTTTGCTTTCATGAATGTGTCCAGATTTCTCCCCAAAATAATCAGTTCCCACTGCTCATTTTACTGTCATGGAGGGGCAGTTGCTGAGCCCTGCTGTTCCAGTGGGCAGGGATCCTGTTTCCAGGCTGGGTCTTTACTGGAGTCCCTCATGGAGGCCCAGTGCTGTCGCTGTGTTTGCTGAGGGTGTTTGCACTGTTAACAGAGTCTGGTCCTCAGCCCCTATTTTCCTATTTCATGTTCTCTCCTGAAGTATAACTGCACATGCCACTTAGTGGTATGTGCCATGCAAAAGAAAGGAGTCTAAATCTGCTTTGATGATGGTGTAAATTCTTATTTCTCTCAGCTGGTGTAAAGTAAAGCCTCTGTGAAAGCAAATCCTTTGGCCTTTGTTGAGAGGGCTTTTTAGGTCAGGATCCAGGGCTGCGAACTTGGGTGTGATTTGGTTTTTCCCTGTTTCTTTCAAAATAAACTCAGTTTGTGTAAGGTTACACCATGTAACATGATGGTGAAAGAATGCTTTCCTGACAACCAGGACCTAAATAACAGTGTGTACACTCCTTTAATGTTTTTTTTAAAGATGGTATTCTGTAGGAAATAAATCTATTTAATGCCAAACCATCTGGCTTTAATTTTTTATTGAAGCTTGTTATTGTGTTAGCATGGGCATGCTTAATGAAATTACTGACAGGTACATTTTTAAAAGAATAGAAGGATATGTTGCTAAATGTCCTTTGGTATTCATTATTGCAATGGATTGTAGAATTACCTACTTTGGTGATTAGATTTAAAAGCTGAACTGCATGATAATGTGATTTATATCCTTTGTAGGTCTGCATGCAAAGATGAGAGTAATTAGGCTTATATTAGTTTTCAAAGCACTGCAGACCTGAGTAGTTGCTTCCACCTCTCCTGAATTGCACTGCTGGGGTTCACAAGTGGTACATGGAGGCACCGAAAGATTCAGCTGCTCCTGAAGCTGTGGGAGTAGGCTGCTGCTTCATCCTGCGAGTTCACAATTTTTTCTAACTGTTGATAATTATTAGTCAGACACACAAGTTGTCCTGTATTTTCAGTATCACTAAAGACCTCAAATCTCCTTCCCTAACCCACTTTCTAAAATAGGTTAGCCACTGTCATATTACTGCAGTCTAAATCTCACCAACACCTATAAATTAGACCATGAAATAAGAAAAGTGGATTGCATGTGAGTGTGTAATAATAAAAGGTGATGCAAAACTCCTGTATTTGTGTTGCCTGCATACTGCTCATGCCATAGAGCAGGGCATGAGTTGGTGTTAGCAGGAGACACAGCATCTGGTCTGTCCAGAGGGACTTTGAAGCCAAGCTGTGTGTCACAGCAGAGTGCCTGAAAGCTGTGGCAGTGTGGGTCCCTTCTGTTACTAGGAACTGTCTGTCTGGGCAGTAATGGGGTTTAGTCTCTCATAGCTGAAGGCAATGGCAAAATTCCTAGTTGCTTCAGTGAGACCAGGATCTCCACCCCACACTGGTTTAGGATACACAGAATCCAAAGTGCTCTTAAACTATAAAACCAACACTTTTTGAAGATATCTAAGTGCAGAGTTAATATGCAATACATGTATTCACAAGTAGATAAATCAGCTTGGATGATGACCTTTTTACTAACCTGAGTTTGTAACCCTTTGGGATGTTTCATTATTATTATTTTGAACAGCATTTTATCTCTGTAAATGGAGTATTTTATCTTCTAAAAGATGACTTCAGATGTAGAGAAGCTATTGCAAAAGGACTTTGGTGTTTGCCATTAAGAACTATGCTGAAGAGGTAAAGGTGTCTTAACTAAATTCAAGTCCTGAACTTTTTGAATAAATTTCTGGTATCACTAGTATTTCTCCAGCATGGGAAAAAATGAGCAGAAACAGACCTAGAGGTCTGGCATTGTCATGTAAATGTTTCCATCAGGCTGTAGGATGGACATGTGCTGTGTTGCCTGGAATGGTATCATTTCAGTCATAAGTCAGTAGAGGCCAAGAATGTTTTAAAGTGAACTTCTGTATGTGGAAACTGTGGTGCCTAAGGCTAGAAACCTATTTCTAACTTATTCCACACTGAGATAATCTGAAAATTGTAGGTTTCTCCTGCTTGCAGTTGTTGGGATTTGTTTCCGAAAATAGTCATACCTGAGAGGGAGGTCTTAATCCCAAATTTGTTCTGACTCTACAGGTAATTTAATTCTGCTGCAGAAGTTCATAGCTACAAAATAATAGGTGATAATAACATTCTAAAAAGCACTAGTGTTTTTTTCTGAGGCTTGACAGCATTTGAATTAAAAACCCAACCCTTCAAAGATACCTGTAGCACCTATAATAGGCATGATAAAACACTTCGCTTGAATGATGTGAAAATCCCGTTTTCTTAAAGGAAAAAGTATTCTGGAGATAGAAGCAAATAGAAATATCCTCTCTTTAAAAGGCAAAAATTAACAGCTGTTGCTTTTCAGCAAGCTGGTACATTGATACCACACCAAACATACAGGGACTGCAAGCCTTTTGCATAGTCAAGCTGACCAGTTCTAATGGGGGAACCCTGATAAACAAAATCCTATGGAAATTAAGTGTCGTGGTTCGTAAGGAAAAGATGGATTAGATATTGCATTTGATCTAGTCTCTATGTAAAATTGCAGCAGGAACAGCAGTAGGAGCATAAACAGCATCCTAAAATAGGGGAGAGGCATCAGGTGTTAACATGGGAGCAGGAAAGTTTCCTCTCCAATGGATCCTTCTGTGCTGGATTTCTGTCTTTCACATTTTTTCATCTGGAGCTTTATTAGTGGGGAAATTTGCTTCTGAAATTAAGGGACTCCAACATTTATTTTTGTGTTTATTGAGGCAGCCTCTGCTGGTCATGAAGCCATCTCTGCTCCACCCATGCACAAGTTCAGTATCTTGAAAAGCCTTTTCTTCTGTTTTACTCAAAATCTCTCCTGGTATTTCAAAGTTTGTTCCAGCAACTGTTGATGCTAAACTTGAGTTACGGTAAAAGCTGACTGAAGGGAATCCAGTGCTGTTGCTTTTCTTCTGTTGTTGCTTGTTTCTATAGAAACCTCTTGTCTCAGTTTTATAAATGATGTCTAGATTGTTGCTGTAAAATGAATGTTAACCCAATATTTGGTTTGCAGTCGTTTACTTAAACTCCTTCTAACCATGTAATTTTTATTGGTAGCTGCTGTAAAGTACTTTTGGTATTAAGAATTTTCTAGTTTTCTTGCAATTTTTTTCCCAGAGGAACAAGTTAAACTTAGGGTTTTTTTCCTTATTGTTTTTCACCTGGAAGTGAGGTATGACTTTTTCCCTTTTCCTAATCTATTAATCTTTTCATACTAAAATATCAGATTAAAATTAGCCTGGAGAAATGAACCTAGTTTGTTGGGTTATACTTTTCTCCAGACAGTTGAATTTAATTTTGTTGTCTTAATAGTCTACTGCCTGAGTATCAAGATATTTTTACTGCTTACATTTACAAGGTTAAATTGTTAGTTTTATGCTAGCAAAGGGACACAGTTTTCTTCCTGCTGTAGTAGGAGAGGAAGAAAATGAGAAACATGTCCAATAAAATTATTTACCCTTCTTGGGCAAATTTTCTTTTAATTAAACATAACTTCTAAGTGTAAGAAAGCAGGATGAAATCCTGATCATATGCCAGGTGTTATTAGTGAAACTGTCTCTTTTGCATATGTGGAGGAGTAGGAGGCAGAAAGCCTCTGCCTGTCCAGGCAGGATGTTGTGCCCTGCACTGGGGTGAGGCTGTGGTTTGGAGAAAGAGACTGTGACCTGGGAATTTACTGTACACTGCAAATCTCCAAAGCCTGTCCATGTCAATACACTGGGCAGTCAGATGGCTGAGTATGAGCAAGATTGGATAATTCATTCCTCCAGGACTTACATGGCTGGCTACCCAACTGTCAGATATCTGTAGCTGTGTGTTGGCTGGTGTGTGTCTCCACCTGCACCCAGCAGAAGTTGGTCTCTTATTTTGAAGGGGAGGGAACTTGTGGTTTCTTCCATCCTGGTCTCTGTCATCTGCTCACTTTCTTCTGGTATTTTTCTTAAGATTGGTCTTGAAGTATTTTCAGTTTTAGTTTACATCCTCTAAAAACAAATGACTCTGTGAGGGGTATTTTTCAGTAACTAAGTATGTTCCTGAAGTCATATCTCACTGGCTTTTTTGACATTTAAATTTCTGTGGGCTTCAGCTATCAGACACACCACCTGTTCCCTGGTGTAAAAATAACCATGACTGGAGTAAATTAGATAGTGAGAAGTTAAATACTGCAAAGGAAACTTGTTGTTTGGTAAAAAAAGTGAAATGTGCAGGTGGGCATGTAAGTGTGATACTTCTGCATTTCTTTATTACACTATTTTTTTAACATCTCGCTTAAATCTCGTTAAACACATTTGCTATGAAACTCAAAAGGAGTTTCTTTTCTATCTAATGTAGAAATAAATATCTTAATCTCTTTTTATTTCTTTTGTAACTGTAAATGTGACCAGTTGTGATCTGAGGCATGTTACAATTTGGAGGTGCTGCTGCTTTTCTGTGTTGGAGATGAACTTTGTGTATACTTTTATCCCCTCGTTCTTTGCCTTCTTTGCCCAGCAACATTTTTTGTGTAAAATCACAAGCTTTTACATGTAGAGTAGTAGTTATTTTCCCAGTCCATTGGACTTTTCTCCTCCTCTGCTGGAGTTTGCATTTCACTAATGCCCTTTCGGGCAGTTGATGCAAGAAAAGAGACACTGATAGATATACTCAGCCTGGTGCTGTTGCTGAGTGTGGGGTGGGAATTTTTCAGGTTGTCTGAGCAAGAGAAGACTGTTGAGGTTTCTTCGATTCATTAGTCATGAAAAGTAGAAAGAGGAATGCTATTTGGTTTGGTTTGACAGATCTTGTACCTTCAGAGTAGTATGGATTTATTTTTTTTTTTTAACAAAACATCCTGAATCTTCAGGTGGAGCAGGTTCCTTATGTTCCACCCACTCACTCCCTCCTCCCACAGAGCAAAAGCTGTTGAACTTCATGCAGTTATTTCACTCAAGTCGATTACTTGTTTGGTTTTTTCCACACACACAAAAGAAAAATCCCAAACTAAACAGACCATCTCAAGATCCTTAGGCTAAGTGTGGAAAGCTCTGGACCAAGCTGCTGCAGATGAAATGCCTGGAAGACCACGACTAGACCTGTTCTTCCTCACCTAGTGCTATGCAGTGGTGAGGTTACAGGACTGAGACTCATCATGATTACATTAGAGCTGGTCAATCCTCCCAACAGAAAAGATAAAAGCTAAATCTGTGCTCCTGTGCTCTTTTTGATGAGCCGCAGGAAAATAACTTCCCAAGTGTGGAGAGTAGGTTTGTGTCCCCTTCAGATCCATCTGTGTTCTGCATCCTCTAAGGGCTTGGCAAACTTATGTGGTGTGATCTGCAAACGGTCAGAGGCAGGAATTGTATTCTCCCAACAATTTGAAGGGGAAAGACCTTGAACTGTTAGGAAGTGCAGACAGGGATCAGTCTTAAGCCATTGTGGAAAGTTCAATGCTAACTTTATCCTTCGTTCCTACTGAGCAGCACATGACTCATTGCAAAGATGGCTTCTTTGCAGGGGGAGGGAAGGATGTTCTTATGGGATCTCCTGTTTCTCTGCATGGTCAAAACACCCTTTGATGGGAAAGGAGAAAGCAAGAAAAAGATCCTCCTGTCAGACAGGTGTGGAGTAGCCTCTGCTCAGGACATACCATGTGTTTTCCTGAATTTAGGCAGCAGTGACTGAGTAAATGGTGGAAGCTTGCCATAAGCAAGGGCAGTTAGTGGTCAGAACACAGGGACTTTTGTGTGTTGTGTTGATGACAGACATAATTGGGAAAGCCACAACCAGATGTTGGTTGGATTCGGTAGGATGAGTTGACTTTACCTTCACTGTTGTTTTAAAACTAGTTGAGGAAAAGATTCAATTACATGGGAGATTTCTTTTCTCAGAAGCACTTCAGGCATGTAGGAGCATCAGCTGTGCTGGAAGCAGGCAGAACTTGCACTCAGTATCTTTACTATAACCTCCTCGTAGAGTTTCACTCTGAAAAAAGGTGATCATGGTCATCTGAAAAGACAATAGGAAACTGGGTGCTTGATGGGAACCTTTGGGTACGTGTGGGCTTGTGCAGGACATTGTGCATGCGTGCTGAGCAATGGGGCAGATCAGGTGCTTCCCCTGCTGTTGCATATAACTCTGCTTTTAACTTTAAATGATTTAAAGCAAAAAAATAAAAACCAAACTGCATTCAGCTCCAGAGCCCCCAGCACAGTAAAGACATGGATCTGCTGGAGTAAGGCCAAAGGTGGGCCACAAAGATGCTCAGAGGGATGGAGCACTATGAAGATAAGCTGAGAGAGCTGGGACTGTGCAGCCTGGAGAACAGAAGGCTCCAGGGAGTCCTTATAGCACCTTTCAGTACCTAAAGGGGGCCTACAACAGAGTTGGAAAGGGACTTTTTACAAGGACATGGAGCGATAGGACAAGAAGGAATGGCTTCAAACTGACAGAGGGTAGATTGTGATCCCAGTATGTCTAAAATAAAATCACTTTGTAAAACTAATATAAATTACAGTAAGAAGTAATTCATTACAGTAATTTAAGAAACATTAGGTTAGGAAACAAATGGAATCAACATTTCTAATACATTCTGGTTTAGCTTTATTCCTTCAGGAATAATACCATATGTGTGTATTTGGTGAGTGTCTTTCAGGCAGTTGGAGGAAGGAGGGGAGAATAGTCAGGGAAACAGTACTGTTGTTCCTCTGTTTTCAGGAGATATTTTGGGCATTCATTAATCTATATCCATCTAGATCTCTGGCTGCACTACTGTTCCCCAGTCCTTCTGAATTTCTTCAGCACTCCTGTGTTTCAAAGAGTGAGGGAAGTTAAACACAGTACTGCAGATGAAGTGCCCCCTCTTACATTCTGTCCTGCATTGTGGCTGATGAAGTCTGGGGATGACCCTGCACAGCCCCTGTTAGCTGTAAGAAGAAGAGCTGCTGGCAAGGCCTGGAAAGCATACTTTGTCTGGGACCAGGGCAGGTAAAACAATTCCCTTGGCTCCTTCTTCATACACAAATGATTCTTAAAAGTTATGAAGCCACAGCTGGGTTGCTGATTTTTAAAACTAGCAACTTCGAAACAGAAACTTCTTTTGCTTTTAAATGCGGAAGCTCTGTTTTATAGGGGTGGGGTGGCTGCAGCTGTTGGAATGGGTACATTTCTCTTTCCAGATTTTTTCTGTTATGGTAGTGTCTATCTAGCTTCAGGCTGATTCAGCAAGATTTAGTATGAAAATAGCCCTATGGAAATAGTTATGTAAAAACTAAGCGTCAGCTTGGAACTGTGTGTTTTCTGAAGTCAGCCAATTTCTAAAAATGTTTAGGAGAGTACGTTTTGGGGGGGGGGGGGGAGAAAGAGTATTTGGTTCTGAGGCTGTGGTTTAAGAGCTACTGGCACATATATGGGACTGCATGCCATTTTACCATCGCCCTGAAAAATAGTGAGAGTAATTCTAGCTGCAATGTTTATTCGTATTTTTTAGCAGTTTGGAGGTTTGTAACATTACTGGCATTTGCCCTAATGGTTCTGTTTGAGCTACACTTCCAAAGAAATGTATTTGTCTAGCATGTGAGATATTATGCAATAGTAAAGAAAAATATGCTCTCAGTGTTTTGTGGCTGATCATCTGTTTTCAGCTTCACTTGCCTTTATTCTGAGTTGCCTGAGGCAAGATACACGCAGCCTGAATTAACTGAAGCAGACTTTGAAGTCTTGAGAATTTCTGTGATCATTTTGAAAGGTTTTGTGAGCTATTGAAACTATTTGGAAAAAGAACGACACTTGTTTCGTAATTAAACACGTACTCGTCAGTCACTGTGTCTGGAAGCTCCCTTTGCGTAATCGCTTTAGGAATTCACGAATCTACCCTTGTTTGAGGAGGCAAGGGTGGGGTGAAGTCTTCCTTAAAATAAAATTAAAAATAAGTAAATAAATAAGACCTGGATAGCCTAAGTTTACTCTGTACCCTGGTTAAGAGACTATATGCAACTTATTGCTGTTAGCTTAGCAAAGCAGAATGGGGCTGCTAGCAAAATCCCATGTCCTACAGCTGCCTCATACCAGGAGAGATGTCAGCGTGGACTTAATCATGCTTAGCCCAATGCTTGCATGATTAAGTCCAGGAGCTTGCAGACATGTGCCTGCTGGTGGCCTGCTGGCTGGTGCTGCACTGTGCTTGCTCTGTGCAAAGGCTCCCAGGATGTTGCTGAGTATTTCTAACAATCCAGGGGCAAAGAAGTGATGTTTGTTTTCCTCCTCCTGGTTGCACTGGCCACTGGCAACTTTGCTAGAAACTGTAGCGATTTCTCCTGCAGATGTTAACTGTTTCTCTCCAAAGTGGTCTCTGCACCCCTTGATGCTCTCTGATCCCATGTGCTTCCTCTGGTCTCTGCATGCAGGAAGCAAATAAATGTATTTTGCCTTCCCAGCACATCCTTTTTCTTTTCCCTAGCTGTGATCAATATACCACTTAGGCAAAGAGTCTGTTTGTCTCCCTACGCTCTTTGGGAATGGAGCGATGAGAGTTCCTGTAGTAACATTGTGTTCCCTGCCCTGCCGAGTCTGCAGTTCACAAGAGGCTCTTTCTTTCCAGAAGAGACTGATCTTGAAACACAGGAATTAACAATGAGTCAGCATTTATTTGAATTAAATAAATCACATTTAAAGCGAAAATGCTGAAACCTGGGGTTTCTACATCCAGCAGGGGCGAGAAAACAACCTGAGCCTGTGAAGGAACTGAAGAGAGACAAGGGGGTGGCTGTCGCTCCATAACCTCCAGTACTGCAGGGCTCCACACTCAGGCTCTTCTGTAGAACCACAGAAAGAGTGAACACAGTATTAGTTACTGGGTTTCTGTACTGAGGCTTAAATCAGACTTTTTATGAATAAGCAAATTTTTAAAAAATCCAAGTACTCTCAGCTAAGGGACTGTTAGTGTTTCATTAGGGATTTTTTTTACAGCAGCAGCAGTGGAGCTTTACTCTACCTTCATTTAGGCAGTAGGTTCTGCATCATGGCTTAAAGTCCAGCCTAGAAAAACAATATTGGCTTCCTTTGGTCTTTGCTAGATGTTTTTCTGTGGTAATGGGAATTCACTTTATTTTATGCTCTAATGGACAGGGAGGGAATTTCTGTTTCTCCACCAAGACCATGCCGTGTAACGAGAGACGCAGAATAGCTTTCATCCTTGAAGACAGAACGTGTTTGCTTTGAATCTGAGAGTAGACTAATTGCACATAGAGTTTGCAGGCAATTCGTAGGATCTATTGATCAGCCAACTGAAATATTGATGAGTGCCAGCTGCATGTGTTTTTGTTGCTGTCTAATGGAAGCATTTGAAGACTCATGTTCATCACCTTGAAAGTGTGTTCGCCCTGTCATACCCAAAACACAGGGCACTAAGGTTTTGTGCAAAGGATCTCTGAACACTGGGAAAAGAGAGATGGTGTTTCAAGCTCTAATCTAGTTGCAGTTTACATGTTGAAACTCACATGTTTTCTGCAGTGATATTTAACTGTGGTACCTTCATCTAAAGATGGGCTTCTGCCTTCCTATGCATTTGCGCCACCATTTTTCATTTTTCAGAAATTCCAGAACTTGTTTCCCCTTTGCTTTTTATGTACCACTACTTTGCATCTGTGTGGTCCTTGGGTCTGTCTTCCTTTGCCCAGCTCACACAGCTTTCTACACCAGCATTGGGACAGGTGTTTGCCACCTTCCTGGTCAAATCCAGTGCCCCTCTTTCAGTGGTGATAATAGCCTTTCAGTTCCCTGTGCTTCAGTGTGTAATATACTTCACAGTTCATGTTTAATAGTTTTTTATCATTCTTTTGGTTCTGAAGATATTCCGGATTAATTTAAAACAAATCTACTTGAGCCAAATCCCCTCCCTGAAATTACAGGCATCTCATTCTGTTTTCGTTGCCCTGACAACCACAGACAGGTTGCACAGACAGGTAAGATGTATCACCTGCAGGAGAGCCTTACCCCCTTAGAATGGCATCTGGAGGGTAGACAGGCTGTCATGTGTTTGTAGTACCCCTTCAGGTGTCTCAGGTTTGGACAAATGAGTGTCCTTTATACTGTACTGAAGTCACAAGCTCTGTGGCATTTTCAATATCTTGATTTGAGGAGTACATTTATTGCATGAGTATCTTAGTTTTACACATTCAAATAGAAACAGCTGAGACTTGTTCAGAATCACAGTAATTTGATTGTGCAACATATTTCCTCATTTTATCCTCTGTCCACAGGTCCAGCAAGAACAAAGGAACCACACTGCAGAACCTGTAATAGATGACTATAAAAAGATGGGGACTCTCTTCGGCGAACTAAACAAAAGCCTTATCAGAATAGGCTTCACAAGGATGTACTTTGGAGAACGGATAGTAGAACCTGTAATAATTATATTCTTCTGGGTTATGCTCTGGTTTCTTGGCCTACAAGCTCTTGGACTGGTTGCTGTTCTGTGCCTTGTCATTATTTATGTACAACAGTAAAATTTTATTGATGCTGTTCAGATTACGTATTTCAATACTGTCACTATGTCAGTGGAACTATGAGTTTAAATGGGTGGCATATCAAAAGCTGCAATGCTTCAAATTGCTGAACTTCCAACGTTTGGTGTGAAGGAGACTAAAATTACACATTTTAAGCCAAATCAGCAGTGCTCTACTGTGTCTCTGAGGGAAGAAAAAAGACGATGTTTGTAATATAATGGTGTCTAATATACTGGGTTTTGGCCTTATCCCAAGGGCTGACATTTTGTTGTCCCCTCCCCTCTCTTCATGTTCTTGCTTTGTATAGCGAAAATTTCCTGTCTGGTTTTAAGAGGACAATTGATGTGAGTGTCCTGTTTCACTGTCGGGAGGCCTCGTGTGCTGTTTGTTCCCCAAATCTGCATAATTTGTTCATGTTTTGCTGAAAAGCTAAATCTGCACAAGGGACATTCAGCAACAAACCTACAATGACAAATGTTCGTAAAATGAATACAACTTCCCAACACAAAAGCATCTTAAATTAGTATATAGTAAGCTTTCCCCCAGGAAACAAGCTATACCAGCAAAATGCTCTTGTACTAATATTAGCGACTTAACACAAGGCTTCAGCTGTTGTTTTGGAGAAATTGCAGTCCTCCATTGGCCAAATGTCTAATGTAGCTCTGCCTTGTTTTTGGAAATGTACTCAGCTCCTGCTGCTGTTTTTCTTTCTTTATTTTTTATACTTGCTCTTTCCCCCAGCCCTCCTTTTGAAGATAAATATTTGGATAATTCATGGAGTTTGTAGGTAGTTACAGCTGCAGTGTTGGAGAGTTGCCATTCCAGATGGCAATGCTAGAATGTTTTCTGCTTCCTCTGGGTTGTGTGTGAAGTGTCTGAGAAACCAGATATCTCTTAACGCTTCCCTAGTTTGCAGCAATGTGGACCTACATGAGCTAAAGCTTTGTTCACGTAAGCAAACCAGACCTGTTTCCTCATGTGAGGCAAGAATGCAGTTGAAACCAGGTGGTTATTTTATTTAGTAATCTTAACTGATTCATTTCCACACTAGGCAAAAAAAAAAAAGTCTATCTATAGGTATATGTCAGGGGCCACATCAGCTGGAGAATAGGATGTATACATTCAAGAATAGGTGCAAAATTCAGTCTGGCTCCCCAGTGGCCACACCAGGAGTCTAGTGAATATTTCCAAGTTAAGTGTGCTCATTTGGTGCAAAGCAGTAAAATGAGACAGAATATTTACTACTTCTATGTTGCTACTACTACTAAATAGGCTGCCAGTTTAATATTTGCTGTACATTACTTTTAGCAAGAAACTTAATCACAAAATTGACTTTATCTATGGTAGAGTAAAATTATACAATTTACTTGAACAAATGAAATAGGAGCTGTGAAATTTACAGAAAATAACTTAATCTTTTGCAGTGACTTTTTTCCTAAATGTTTTTGTATTAGCAGAGATCAACAACAGATCAGATGAAAATGCTGTCTTATTCAGAGACTTTTGAATTTAAGGGAAGCTTCTCTATGGTCCCAGTGTGCAACTGGATTCTAAAGGCAGAGTTTATGCCTACATGGATCATGTTGGCTGCCAGGGCCCTAGTCCTTACAGACTTTCCTGATAGGGAAATAAGTGTTATTACGACAATGAACATGAAAGCTCAGCTCCTTTTAAAGTCTATTTGTACAAAAATGCCATCTGTAGACATGTCTTTTCTAATGCACGTGCAGCTACCTTCTGAGGAGCCAGCTCACCTCTCCAGATCTTCAGATGACCTTGACTGTGGATCCAAGAGACTCTGCTGGACTGCCAGGACTGCAAGGAAGTGGGACTGAGGCCCAGCTGTGTGGTTAGATGGCAGTCTGGATTGGCTGACACCTGGTTAAATAGATATGCTTATGGCAGGGAAACACTGGACAACAGAAGGTGTTCCTGAATACAGAGGTTTGGTGTTTGCAGCTGGAAGTCCCAAAGCAAACATCAAATGCAGGCTGAACTCAGAGGCAGAAGCTCTGTACTCAGAAGTGCCTGGGGGTAAACTTTGGGTTTGTTTCACATCCCCTAGAAGCAGAACATCTGTTTACACCTTTGCATATTTGTATAGATTGAATGGTGGGTTTATGTGTATTCTTCTCCTGTATAAGGGCTGTACTACGAAAGCATCCTGTCGTTAAAAAAAATAATCCTTTCGTTCTTCCCACAATCCAGTTAGTGTTCAGAGCATCTCATCCAATTCCTTTAATCCTGTAGGAAAAAGTGTCCCTGTGATATCCTTGCGCAGTAGTACTCTTGTGTAAAGATGCTGTGGTGTGAGATGGCATGTCGTATTTCCTTGAAGTGGTGATTTTGCTCTGTACATAAGGAATGGGGAACAGTGAATTATGGGTGTGACTCATGCTTGTAACCCTTTAGTAATATGCTTGTAACCTTTTAGTATGTTCATAACTGTGAGCGTTGCACACATGAAGTCATTTCAGTTACTCTTTCCATGTTTGTATACATGTACTCCTAGGGAAAGGTAGCTTTTGGTCCAAGATTGTGTCCAGTGAATGTTTTATGTGGTTTCTCCTAAGGGTAACTTTGCGATGTCTTGTCCTTCATAGAAGTCTTTAATTTTTGAAAGCCTGAAAAAATAGCCCTCCTTAATGGTGTTAGGTTGACTGAAAATGGAAAAAGAAAAATAATATATTGCATGGAAGATAGCCCTTGCCTGTTTGGTTTCATACATTCCCTCATATATAAGAATTTGCACTGTATCATCTGTCCTAATTTTGTGCTATGACTATACTGTCTCCCTCTTGTTTGCAGGAAAGGAAAGAGGAGTTAAAGGAAAAGGGGGACTGGGCTAGAATCAGACATAAAGGGCAGAAAATGGAATGTAGTGAAATGATGTATATATGTGTCCAAAGAAATCTGATGATAAACATGTGCCAAGAGTGAAGGGGAAATGGGTCCTTGCATTGTGTTCTTCATTCCATCCAGATGTAGTTGCAAGGCAGAGGTAGCACCAAGCATTCAAAGGCTGTCCCTAGCTAAAAAGCAGAAGGCTAATTAAAACATAACAAAACAAAAAAGACAATTTCACTGTTGTCTATATAGTAAAAATTAATAATGTTATTTATATTGTTATGTATTGTTATTGATAGAACTGAAAGCACCTTTATGCATCTGTCTGTAGGACGGTGTGAAGGAATTGTCACTTAAATCTGTGTTAAACAGCAAACAATGTAATTCCCGTTGGTCAGGGTGACATTGAAAGCTTTTTATATAACCTCTGATTTTTAAAGGATGGACTTTTCAGTACTATTTGACACCTGCCAAATGCATAAATGCTTGAACTACTGTGTACAGAGAAGAAACTCTACATGCAGGAGAATCTTGGGCAATGCCGTTTGCACTGAAAAATCATCACATCAAAACTGTCCATATAAAAAGGAAAAATTGTCTTTCTTAAAAACTCTGTATAAATTGAATCCTATGGAAAGCACTTTGTCACTCTTTCTAATAAAAAGTATTGCCATCAATGAGATCTGTGAATTCTTTGTGGTGCTTTGTTCAAGGTTACTTGGCTCCTTTCAAAGTTTAATGGTAGGCCCAGATGAAGTGGGACAGTGTTCAGATATCCACTGAAATCAGTTAATAAGACCAAAAGTTGAATTTTGGTCCTTCAAAGTGCCATTGGTGGAAGTGCACAAAAGAAGTAAGGCTTGTACCTGCATAAATTCAAGCCTTCAGGCTTTATTTTGGGTAAAGTTATCTTTTTCAGGCCTTTTATAGCATGCATGCGAATTCAAAAACAACCTGGCTTTGACTCTGATTCTTTCCATGATGGGCTTTACGTCGTGGTAAGTTTATTTCTTAGCCTCTCCCCTCTGCCAGAACTGACAGCTTCATCCCCTTTGTATGTTTCTCCTTTCTCTCCGTAGGGTTGCCTTCTCTAGGGCTGTTCACTTTGAACCATCTCTCTGTGCCAAGAGTTCAGGCTTTTTCATCATTCTGTCTTAAAAGCCTCATAGACAGAAAATCTATTTTCAGATGGGTATTTTGTTTTTTTTACTGCATGCCTGCTTAAGACTAGAAGGGAGGAAATGAGAGAGGGTTTAAAAAAATATGTATATGCTGCATAGCCATTTCTAACAGTGCTTAGTTGCTGGTTTAGATGTCACTTACCAAATTGCAATTTGCAGTCACCAGAGGTCCAAGAGAGTGTTGCAAACATGTAGGGTAAGGAACTGTTGGCAGGTTGGCACCTGGATTTTGAGAATAGGTGGGCCAAGCAGCATGTGATATAGGGTTCTTTCAAGCTTGTACAGGTAGGTAGACTTCTAACTTCCTGTAACTCCTGCCAACACCTAAGTTTCTCCCAAGAGTGTCTCCAAATGCATATATAATCCTCAGCATGCCTTCTACACTCACACTGAAGAAAATGGGCACTCATATTTCTGGTATACAGAGAAGAACCAAAAAGGATGAGATAGGAATGGGGGACTAGATGTACAATAGTGTTTTTTAACTTGTGTGCAAGCTTGTGGCCTTTTCAAATTATAGTCCTGTATTATCCAGATAAGGTTTGTGCGTCTTGTATGCAGTTGTCACAAGTCTTTATACCCCTCCAGCCTATATATATATTTTTTCCAATTAATATGTAAGTGAAGCAACTGTGATAATATATGCTTTCCCCCAAACGATTCATTGAAAACTACACCTCCCCTTCCCCCCTCCAAGTGGCAGGAGGGATGTGACTGGATAAAACCCTCCTGATGACAGGAACTGCTCCTGGTGCAGCCTCAGGGGAACCATGGCCTTCCCAGGGTACAGCAGGCTACTAGAGTGCTGGGGAAACATCTTGTCCAGACCTTCCCAGGGTACAGCAGGCTACTATAGAGTGCTGGGGAAACATCTTGTCCAGCCCCAGGCACTGCTGAAATACCTGGAGTCCAAGTGGCATGGAGGGGGAAGGACTGTTATACCAAGGTCCAAGAGCTTTGATCAGAGTTTAAGGCAAAGCTGTTACAAGGTATGGTGTCTAGGTTGTATGTTCATTAAATGAAATTTAACTAAGCCACATTGTTTCTTGGCTTGCCCTGGCACATCACCTTGTGTCCAGCATGACTGTTGCTTGCAGCAAATGGTTCTGCTTCTGGAAACCTTATGGGTCTGCCTAGGCATATTTTAGAGATACCATTTACTGTTAATTGCATTTTAAAGCATTACGTGGGAAAAGGGCTCATCTTCCAGTTCTTATTTGTATGAGGGTTTAATTAATACATGTGAGAAGGGAGCCAAATTAGTCACTGGCACACTGCTGAGGGCTTCTTTTTAGAGGAAAAAGATGCTAACTGATGTGTGGGTGATGAATGTACAAGAGACATGGGATTGCATACTGTCCAGAATGGGTGGGGAAAAGTGACCATTTTTCTGTCTCAGTTCACAAATTAATTATCTGTTTTTTAATGTAGCAATCTTCCTCAAGCTAGCTGGAACATACTTCCCAGGTACAAGAAGTCTGGAGCAAGGAAATGTATTATTAGGTAAGGAAAATCCTTTATCAACCCAAATCCTGTTTTGTAAGGTGTCAGACAGTGAGAAGTCTCTTCTTGAATGAAATTTGACTGCTTGTTAATTCTTTACCTGAATATTTTACCTATTTATTCTTTCATTCATGTTCTTTCTAAAAGCTGCTAATATTTGTCCAAAATTCTTGAAAGCTGCTCGTCTGTCAGTAGCTGTTACTAGGAGGGCTGAGGGCAGCCCATGTATGTGGGATGGCAGGTCACAGAGAGAGACTGGCATGTCTTTAGTGCTACCTGACTGGTGTCACGAAGCTTTAAAGCTGGTTTTCAGCATTTCCATTCCTTTCACTTTCTGTATTCATGCATCTTGTTGGGTGCTTAATGAGAGCTGACATTAGCCAAGTACCTGCTTTCCTCGGGCATTTCAGCCCTCTGAGCTTGGAACTTTCTGCAGCAGAAGAGACTCTGCCCACCTCCACATAGCTGGGCACCCACGTAACTCCTTCACTTGCTGCTCAGAGTGGAAATACCACCTGGCATACTGCGGTCATGTCCTCATCCTAATAAGATTAGGAAAAGTGTGATGATGCAATTTTTCTGAGAGGACAAACATTTCTAAGCCTTTAATCTTACAGAAATAAGTGTCTCTGAATCTTCCTGTTTCAGAGAAGGAAAAAAAACTTAGCAGTCTTGAGGTTACTGCCCAGTTTTGATGCTTAGTAGATAATGAAACCAAAAGCATGCAAGTAATTTAATATTTTTTTATTTTGATTCCTAGTTTATTTATTTCATCTGTGATTACAGATAAGAAAGTATTTGGCTCAGCTCTGTTAGCAGTTGTGTTAATTTGGATTTTAGTTAACAAATTCTTATCCTAAGGTCTTCAACAGGTACATACAAATTGCTGTATTTTTTAGCTTTCCTTCACAGTCGCTGTTTTTTCTTGTTCTAATACATTAGTGTAGCTTAAAAAAAACAACAAAAAAAGAACCAACCAATCAAACAAAAAGTACCCTGCCATAGAAGTTTTGGAGAGAGTCTGTTCCTTGCTACGTATATACCTCAGTGCTGATGGGACTGTTGGACCTGTTTTGACCCTGCACTCAGCAGAGGCTTTGTCATTTTTGAGACCTGACTGTCTTGTCAGATGGGCTTTGCCAGCTGCAGGGGATGAGGGGGTCTGTACTAAGAAGCAGGTAGGGCTTAAAATATAGTTAAGACTTGATTAATAACATTTACTTGTGCAGTGGTGGCTTCACTGCAGTTTCCCAGGAGACTAAGCCATGTGTTGTAATGACAATGTTTTGCAAGGCACTCTAGAAACTGAGCTGAAGACACCATATAAAGAATTCAGGTCTTCATGAGTAACTCTGCCATTAATACTCTGCTCTTCCTTTGTTACTAAAAAAAATAAATTAAAAATCAGTACATTTTTATATCCTTCATGTAAATTTTGAGACTGGTATTGACATTACCCTTCTCCTACCTTTTCTGAAAGGTTCCTGATTGCTACCTTTATTTTTCCTCTCCAAATTCCTGTGTAATGCAGAGAGCAGAGGAAAAAAAAGTGTAGCTATTCCCAAAGAGAAGGCACTTGCTTCCAGTCAAGCAGTAGCGCAGGCTGATTTTTCCTCCTTAAGTGCTCCAGAGTTCTCCTAGGAAAACTCAGAAGCTATTTAACTCAGAATCAGCTCTGCTTCTCTATCATTTTATGTGTTGTTGCTTTTTACTTGTTTTGATGAGTAGCATTTAAAAGCAGGTTTCTGGATGAGCTAATTTGGGCCTTCTGCTGAAGACTCCCTTTGAATCATCACAGTGATTTTGCAGATAGGGGGTTCTGGATGAATTCTTAAATAAGAGGACAAGACCAGTTATAGCAGGACCAAGAGCTGTCCCAGGGGGTGGGATATGGACCTTTCACTGCAACTTGAATTTCAACCTGGGGATTCTATCCAAAAGA
This sequence comes from Acanthisitta chloris, assembly GCF_000695815.1. NCBI lineage: Eukaryota > Metazoa > Chordata > Aves > Passeriformes > Acanthisittidae > Acanthisitta > Acanthisitta chloris. The sequence goes on from NW_008676093.1 coordinate 19,463, forward strand.
TACAAAATCACTGTAAAGACTCAAAGGGAGTTTTCAGCCTGCAACAACCTCCCCTGTAACATAAAGTCATGAAGTGTGTCGTAATTAAGACGTTTAACTGTCATGGGATCTGATAACATGCAAAGGTGGTTTTTTAAGTTTCCCTGTAAAACACTGAAGTAATGAAATCCTTCATTCCTTTCACTTGCAGCAACCCATGCTGGGATTTCTCGCATGTTTATATTCAATGAACACTGGAGTTAATTTTTATCCTTTGAGTAGTGTTGAGCTCTAACATTTTCCTTCTTGACATTTTTGTTCTACATTTTTATTCAATCCATTGTCATTCCTGTTGAAAGCTTGCTAGATGCTGCTGTTAACAGGGGATAGAGGGCAGTGGTCCTGCCCTTTCTATTCCTGCCCAGAAAAACATCCTTGCATTGCCTCTGTGTCAGCCTGGGGTCCAAGGTGCATTTACAGCAAGGCTTAGACCAGTGCTGACAGGCTTTTTGCTAGAGTGCCAAAAAGCCAGGATGCAGGTTTGCTTCAAACCTCCATGGTGTGAGGGTTAATATGTTTTGTGACAGAAGTCACCTGCATCTCCAGAGACCTTAAACAGGGCAGGTTCATGCTGCCTCTCCTCTGTGCAAGTGCATGGGCTAGGATAATACTGGCTCTTTATGGGATTGGAAAGCCTTTGCATAGATTTCTGAGTGATAGTTTAGGTGGAATCCTTAGCCAACTGCGTAGTTGCATGGACTAAAATAGAACAGGCTCTGAACTTTAAAACCAAACTAGGCATAGGTTTCTGATTTTCTCCTTTTGGGGCTTTTAATAAGGAATACATAAAATAGTTTGTTTCCCAAATAAAGAAGTGGCATTTGAACTATTCTTTTGTAAAATAAAACAGAGTGAATCTTTAAAGAATACTCCTTATTTCACCTCCCAGGACATCCTGGGGTTTCCATATGTCCCAACATTTGTCTGAAGAGCTCAGCCACAGCCTGTTTCCTCATGGTGGCTGTGTTTCAGCAGCTACCACGTGATGCCAGCTGAATGTGTGTGGGTGTCTTCTGTGTGTTCCTGAATCAACATCATTTCATTGCTGAACTCTGGAAAGCATTTTATCTTGAGGAGGTGAAATGGAGTTTACACTGTACCTAAAATGTACACAGACACGAGGATCCATGTCATTATTACTGTAAAAATGCACTGAAGCAGTCCATGGAAAAATTTTAGCTAATAGTGCCATACGTTGGGATGATTATCTTTGTTCATCTCTTCCTGCTTCAGTGACTTTATTAACAGGAAAAAATTGCAAAACCATTCTAGCATTTCTGTTCACAGATATATTTGTGATATACCAGATATACCAGTGAGCTGTTATATCTGTTACCTTCCCATCTGGACAATGGGCTGTCACAGTAAAAATTTATTAAACCTTGAATTTGTTTCTTTTAGGAATATCCTCTGCATATTCTGCTGCTAATAATACACACACGAATGGAAACCACTCTATTATTTAGAAGGTTGGCACTACAAAGCCCAGTTTGCAATGCCTTCACAAAGGATTTTTTAAAATATACTTCACACACTATCTAAATGTATGTAGGATCTTATTTCTTGAAACATAGGTCTTTCATCTTACACATCTGCATACTCATACCTCCTTCCTTAAGCTGTGCCTAGCATCTCCCTGGCTCCCATTCTGGTCCCCAGCCCCATGGTAAGTATGCAGTTGTGCACTTCTCTCTTTATCAGTCACATAAAGCTGTTCTTGAGACGTGTCACAGACATGAAACAAAAACTCATAAGAAAGAATTATTGAACTACTTTAAGGATCGCAAAGAAAGGTGTTTGGCAAGGAAAAGCAGCAACATCAGAAAGCCAATAGGAACAATCCATACGAGCATGTTACTGGCCATTTTACCACAGAATCGGTTGTATATGACTTAAAATAGGACTGAAGTCACTACTGAGTTTCAGGTGGCCTGAAGAGCTATTGGTTATGTAATTGAATTGAGCTTTTATTTGGCTTGTGTTTGGTCTCTGAAAAGATCTCCAGCTCTTCTCAGCAACATACAGCTTGGATGTGCATGAGGCAAACTGCAAATCTGTCCTAGTACTGAGAGTCTTTTGTAGGAGTCTTTTATGGTGCCTCTCTGCATCAGTTCAATCGCTATTTTCTCCAAAAATTACCTACTTCAGAGCATTTTTTGAATGCTTTTGGACTCTTAACATGCTAAAGCATATTCCTGTGTTAGCGTGTTATTTCTGTTCTTCAGAGAGGCTTCCTGCTTGTTTGTGGTAAGTGCAAAGCAGGAATCAAGCTCTGCAGTAGCATTAACTTGTGCAGAGTGTCAAAAAGGAGTTTAAATTATTCATGTGCCTCATGGCTTACTTTTGAGCTTATCTTCAGCAAGCTCAGCTTTTTTGAGCCTTTGATACTTTCATGTGTGAGCCTTCTGCTTTTAGAAACTGAATAAAAATAGCTTTAAGTCTTTTCCTATATTCAGCTTTTCCAGAATGCTCGGTACATTTGTACCTTTTGCTTGTGCTTCCTATTTTGCCTTTTGAACAGTGAAATTGTTGAATGGATCACCTGAAGCTCAGACTCCTTAGAGCAGGAAGCTGCTGTGCTTTTCTAAAATTGCTTACTTGAGGCTTCCCATGTGCATGCTCCAGGTGTTATTTCCATAACAGAAAACTTACCCTTATGAACAAAATTATTTCTTTGAGCCATATACTTTTGATAACTGATTTCCTGGACAGGAGAAATGTAGCAGACCTAGCACACCTGTAAATTGGTAAAGTATTTATACAATGCAGGAAGAGAATAACTCCAACTGAGACAAGGGAAACAAAGGAAAGCTGTCAGACTGGAAGAAGTTTTACAGGAGAATGCTTCACAGTGGGGTCTGTACACCTATCTTGTTTGTATTTGCAGTAGTGATGGCAGCACAAGAATTAGGCATGTAATAAACTTACAGCAGCAATAGGAAGGATTATGCAAAATGCCTCAGCATTAACACCTGGAGTTATAAAAACGGGGACTAAACTTATTAGTATGATGTGCAAGATCATATAGTTCTGAATTTATAAGAAAGCAGTCTAAGGGCTCAGTGTTCAAAGTGACAAAGCAGGTAGCTAGGGGTTTATCTGCACACAGGATAAAGGGGAACCAAGAATAAGATGAGGCTGTCAGAAAAAAAATTAATCCTAAGATGTTTTGGACAATATATTTTTCACTATACATGTAGCAAGTCATATCATTGCACTGAATTTTTTTAATCTTT
>NW_008676094.1:0-239 GCF_000695815.1 Acanthisitta chloris
TGGGGCAGGGCAGTGAGGCTGGGGCCATCCCCATCCCCCCGGAGACCCCTGGAACGTGGGTCTGGCAGCTGGAACAGAGCAGAGCCCGGGCCGGACCCCCCCGGGGGCGGTGGGGGCTGCGTTGGTGCCGCAGCGCTGGGATCCAGCGTCTATTCCCGGCTCTGTGTGGGAGAGAGCTGCCTGCTGACAGCAGCTCCGTTTCTGGGTCCTCTCCCCAGCGCTGTGCTCGATGCTGTTTG
>NW_008676094.1:316-612 GCF_000695815.1 Acanthisitta chloris
CATCTGGGGGGATATACACCCGGGGGATGTACACCCAGGGGCATGCACAGCTAGGGATGTGTATCCAGGGATGAACACCCAGGCATGCACATCTGGAGAGAAACACACCCAGGGATGCACAGCTAGGGAAATATACACCCAGAGGTTCACATCTGGGCAGATACACACCCAGAGGTGCCTCATCTGGGGGGATACACACGCAGGGGGATGCACATATGTGTCCTTCGGTGCCAGGGCCAGCCTGGCTGGCTGAACCATGAGCATCCCAGCGCTGAGATGCTGCTGTACCCCCTGCC
>NW_008676095.1:0-870 GCF_000695815.1 Acanthisitta chloris
CTGCCCCTGAGAGCAAACAGCCCCAAAGGGCAGTGTGTGTGGGGGCAAATGGTCCCAAAGAGCAGTGTGTGTGTGGGCAAATTGCCTCAACAGCCCCAAAGAGCAGTGAGGGGGGGGCAAATGGTCCCAAAGAGCAGTGTGGGTGGGGACAAACAGTCCCAAAGAGGTTTGTTTGGGGGGACAAATGGCCCCAAAGGGCAAACAGCCCCAAGGAACAGTGTGTGTGAGGGCAAATGACCCCAAAGAGAAGTGTGTGTGTGTGTAGGCAAATGGCCCCAAAGGGCAAACAACCCCAAAGAGAGGCATGTGTGGGGGCAAACAGCCCCAAAGGATAGTGTGTTTGGGGGCAAATGGTCCCAAAGGGCAAACAGTCCCAGAGAGCTGTGTGTTTGTGTGGGCAAACAGCCCCAAAGAGCAGCACGTGGCCAGGCAGCCCCTGGCTGAGCCCAGCCTGCCATGCCCCAATGACAGCCCCACTGGCCTGAGCAGCTCTGCCCAGGGGGATCCTCGGGAGCACAGGAGCTCCCAGCTCAGCAGCCAGGACAGGGCACTGGTGGCAGGAGCTCCCAGCTCAGGAGCAAGGACAGGGCACTGGTGGCCCCAGTGCTGGTCTGGCTTTGCCTCCACCAGGCATGGCCAAGGTTCAAGCTGGCCACCAGCCTTGGGCATCTCTGTGGAGGTAGATGGCTGTGTCCATGGAGCTGTGTGTCCCGTGGGCTGTTCCTGATGGGGAATGTCCTTCCCCTGCTGCAGTGCTCCCCAACACCCATCCCCAGGCTCAGTGGCACCAGTTGGGGCTGCTGTGGGCACCCTCCGGGCTGCGAAGGGGTTAAGGTGCCTGGGGCTGGTCTGTGGGGGAAGGAGCAGCCT
>NW_008676096.1:0-203 GCF_000695815.1 Acanthisitta chloris
CCGGTTGATTCTATGATTCTATGAATGGTAAAATCTAAGGGGAAGGAGAACGGTGTTTGCACTGTTGACCTTGTCTTTGTTCATAATGAACCTGAAAGCCACTGCAACAAACATCTTGGTGGGATTCTTCACATACAAACATGGTGACACACATTATGAATGCAGGCACATCTGTCTAAGGAGGAATGTGTAATTTTCCTGCT
>NW_008676096.1:239-21247 GCF_000695815.1 Acanthisitta chloris
GCAGGCTTTTTGTACATCCAATGTGCATTTTAAAATACAAATATACATACTGAATATGCATGTTCTATATATATTAAATATGTACATATCAAAGGTACATGTTAAATATATGCTAGCATACCCTGTGTGATGTACACTTGCACTAAAACTGTACGCATACAAACCAAACGTTTCACAGATCTATCTCTCCAGCTTGCTTTCATCCCAGAAGGGAATTTTACACCTGAGTTAACCTGTTTGAAAGCAGAAATTTGCTGTAGCCACTGTCATCAATTATTTGTACAATGCTTTGTTCACCATTCTTGGTAATACAATGAAAGATGAAAATCTTCTTATTGCCACATGTCTATTTTCAGACAGAATGAGGAACGGATTGTTCCAGTTAACAAACAAACACGCAATTGGCAGCAGGTTTCAAGACTAATTCATCTGGCAGTTCTACAGGAGCAGCCATGGGATGTCTCCTCTCACTGTATCCTTTACTCTAGCCCCAGAAAAACAAGCTGCACAAAAAAAAAAAAGTTTCTTCAGATTGCCTTGAGAAATTCAATAACTTTTTGTGCAGCTTTTATCTTTACACTATGGAAACACTGACAATGCAACTAAACTTTATGAACTGAAGAAATATGATCTAGTTCCAAAGCAAGTAAGTGCCAGAATTTGAAATTGGTCTAAGCTGTACCTGTAACAGACTCTAAATATAATTTAATTACCCATTTATTTTTCTTCCTTTCTTCAGCAAACTGCCATTTGCTCAACGTATTCCCCATTTTCCGGGATTAATAAAGATGCTTTTCCATCTGCTGCATTGGTCCTCTGAGACAGGGGAGCTAAGTGAGTGTGCACAAACACCTGTCTGACTGAAGGAAAAGGAATTCCTCTCTTGCTACAGAAAACCCAAAAATGCACCAGAGACAAAACCCAGAGGAAAATGCTTTTGCAGGCTCTTGGCAGTAAACTCACTCACCTTCAATCTCTACAGCACCAGCCTTTTTTTCCTTGCAATACTTTACATAACCATACACCAGCAGTAAGAAATTCTAGGAAAACACAGGATGACATTTGAAGACTATTTTAAGTTGCAATGCCAAAAATAAATTTCCTGAAAGGATTAATTATAGCTACATAGTTTTAAGGAGAAATTACCCACCAGGGCTAAAGGTCAAAGAAGCATGGTTGGTTTCTTTAGCTATTCTGAATTTTTTTTCGTTATGGAAATTTTCTCTTTGATGAATCTTAGGTTAAAATCATTTTACTGGTTAAAGACAGACAAATGGATCAGCAGCAGTGATTATGGGGCATGCTGATCTGACTAACGTCTTATTAACTCAGATTTATTAGCCTGATTTGGGAGCTTATCATCTTCCTCACTAAACAGCCCGGGACTGTCCGACTCTTGGTTTTCTTTCTAAAGCAATGCTGCCCCCATCTGGGAGTACAAACTACTGCTTACAGCACTTGCTCTACCCTTCCTAAAAATGTATTAATTGTATTAATAAAGTTGCAAAAGAGTTATCTTCCAGCATAACATACTTTAAAAATGCTTCGTGGCTTAAAAGATTTCATTTCAAAATATATAGGCAAGTGTTTAAAGCCAGTGATCTGAAAATTAAGATTTTTTTTCCTATTGGATACATGCACACTGATTAATTATAAGGTAAATGTACTTTGGAGTGTGTTATGGATAAACGATGCTAAATATTTTTTATTCAAAATTTCACTGAAAGCAGATTCTTCTATAAGACAACATCAGAAGCAGCTAAAAATGTAATGCACTTACATTTGATAAAATATATATGTATGATCAATACAAACCTATATTTATTGATATACTGTGATCTGTATTAGCATAATACACCAAATTCAATCAATGCATCAATCAAGCTGGTGTACCATCAATAGTCCACAGAGTTGAGAATTACTCTCCTGGTTTTAGTTTCAGTGTATGAGCAACACTCCTTAATAGCTAGCATGAATGTTTAGCAAAGATTTTGCATTAATTTATCAATTAATAGCATCCCTCAATATATAGATCATAATGTTGCATATGAACCTCGTGCTTATTCCTTTTTATGCCTTTTTTATCCCCCTTACCTCAGCTTAAGAGCCATACTCATTTTGGCTCTGTGGATAGTGTATATCTGTAGAACATGGTAGAACAAACCCAGATTGGAGTTTTTAAACAGTCTCTATACTGAAGACACATCGAAGATCTGTTATGTTGCACCTCAAAATTTTACCAGCCAGCCAAATAAGGTTTTGGAGGAATTCAGAACAGGAGAACAAATCCAACACAGCCTTCATCAGGTCATATCTCAACTGTCCTAGAGTTGATCATACCTACACTGTTCCACTGGGGGACGATGCTGTCCCTCCACATGGGCAAGTCTTGGGTTGCCCTCCTGCACCACTTGTCCACAAAGCCTGCTCATTGCCTGAGAGATGCAAATGTGCCAGATCACATACAACCTGCCCCACTGCCTGCCCTGGGATGAACAAGCATTTAGTTTGACATGTATGAACAACATACGTTATTTGACCAAGGTCCTTGTCTTTCCCATGGCTATACCTGTTCAAAGTAGGATGATCACTGTATGCATAAGTTGCAAGGTGGTAAGAGCTCACCAGCATGTTGTTTGAAATAAGTTATTTATGAGCTGAACAAATATTTAGCTATCTGTGGTCAATACAGGGTATACCACATGAAGAGCAGTAAAGAAAAGAAGGAAAAGGTACAAAACCATAGCAGTCTCTTGTGGAGTGCATACAGTATCAAAGACCAAACTTGTTACTGTCACAGTCCAGACTAAGCCAAACAACTGCAGATTAACAAAATATTCCTTTACATTGATAACTCAGGTAAATACACAGATTCTGAGGCCATCTTTCAGATACCTTTCTCCTAAAACCATTGCCTACCCTTCTGAATCTCCCTTCTGATACAGTAAGCTCTGACAGAGCATAACCTGAGAAGAGTCTATGCAAACTTGTAAGAATACCCATGGATAAAACTAGCATCTTTTTTTGTATAAAACAAGACAGCAGAATACTACATCTTGAATATTTTGTACTGTGACTAAACCACTATTAGAACATATTTCTTTTGGGTCTCATAGAAACGTAACTTTTCATTCCAGTACTAGTTCATTTGCTGTTATATTCTAAAATCTACCTCAAGTTTATGGCTTTTTTTACTAATATTATGATAAATATTTGGTACTGCATTATAAAATAGGAAACAAATGATAATTTTACCTTCTGCTCTGTGCTGCTGTAATTACTCCCCTTAGGAGTACAACCTAGCCTTTTGTCACTTTGATAGCACTGTTATTCTCAGAGAGACAGCACAACAGCTAAAGGAGATGGATGCATATGTAAAAAGCTTTTAGTCACAGGCATGAACATACGTAAAGCATCAGTGTGATTCTTCTTCCAAATAAGGTGTCTCTGACTTCAAATCAGACATATTTTCACATCTTAAAAAATCACAGTAAGAAAATCTGGGTTCTGGCTCTGTATTAGACCCCTTAAAAAAAACCCCAAAACACAAATAAACTAGAATTGCAAGCATGAAAGAGACAGCACTAACGCAGTAACAGCTGGCAAAAGCAGTCTTCATTACATAGAGTATATTCACCCCTTGCCATTATCACTGGGATGTCAAAATTACTGCAAGTATGGATAAAATGTAATAGAATATCTTTTTCGCTTCTTGCTGTTCCTCCGTTCTGAAGTTCAATACAATTTACTTTAATACAAGCATTAGTGCCAATCTCTACTACCTAACTCTGCTTTGAAGGGGGTTGTGAGGAGAGGAGACACACACTTCAGGATATCACTTGATGGAAGTCTGGTACCATAAAATTACACTTTGTTAGCAAAGTAATTATACTCACTTTTATCCTCTCCAGTCTTTAAGATACTGGAGATCACAAAAAACCCACTGGTGCAGGACTGCTGGAATCGAGAGAAAACTATCAAAACAAATCCACTTTCCATACATAATGTGTCAATCTTCCCAATTTAATTACAATCATTTTCTTTAATCATGGGTTCATTTTCTAAATGAAATGTGAAAAGCTAAAAAGCATAGTGCATATGTAGCATCATTAAAAAGTACTTGGGAAATAAAATGATTAATTTGCAGGGAGTTTATAAAAGATCTCTCTAGAGATAAGGTACATTTTTCCCTGTAAAAAAAGATTTGTCTTCTTACTTTTTTTGACTCTGTGTCATATAGATTATTTTTTATATGTAACCATGGATTCTGAAATATACAAAGGCTTGAAAAAAACCTAATTTATAAATTAGCCAGATAAACATCACATGGCATGATCTGAGACAAAACAAAACCTAATTAGAAACTGTTGTATTACACATCCACAAGGCTAAGATTTGCTGTTTCTTGGCTTCTGAATCATTAACTGAGCAACTTTAAATTATTTTAAAGCCAGATGTGCTGTTAAGATATTAATAAGCAGAGATCTGACTTAACAAGTATTTCACCCTTTCACTGAAAATTTGGCTCATGGACATCTTGTTTTAATACAATATAATGACTGCTTATAGGAGGGTCTAGTAGATAAGAGATCAATTTGTTTCAAGTCCATGCCAATACTGCCACTCATCTCTGTGGACAGAATTTCATGTCGAGTATGACAAATATTTTCAACAATTGTTAATAAATCAAATGTACGCTGAACAAGAAACTGAGTACTGTAATTAAATACAATTAAATCAACTCAATTGATTTCAATCAATAAATTAAATATAATTAAATCAACTAATCTCCATGAAAGCCAAAAATATCAGTACTTGGGATCTCAGAATACTAATGTTTTATAACCTTTTGGGGGAGGTCAGAGGGGGAGTCTTTGGCATTCTGGTTTCTACTCTAGTTCAGTTTCCCAGAAGATAAGCATTTACAGTTAATTACCAACCTCAATCATATTTGCATAACACTTTTCAAACACTTCTTACAAGATGAAATTCACTTTTTATTTTCAGCTTGAACTGAATCCTATAACCATATAAGAAACCGATTTTTATGACAGTGACACGGTCACCTCTGATTTTGCACGTCACTGAATTAGAAGACTAATGAAAGAATCTGATTGGACCATCACACGTAAGGACATTCTCCACTATCTGTCATACCCACTATCCCAAAGTGTGTGTAGCATCATCATGTATTCCTTCCCTCTGGAGAGAGGCATTCTGTTATATCTATGACTGCACAAGAGCACGCATTCAGAGGATCAAATGCAATTAAATGGAGTTCTTAAGCCTTCTACTCTTTAAATTAGTCTTCAAATACTTTCCCTCCACAGAACAGTGGAGCATTCCATTGATGTTACTTCATAGGAATTCTCAGTGAATACAACACTGTCTTTTCAGAACAACAAAACTTGTGTACAGTTTTTTTTCCAACAGCCTAAACTGCAGTAATGTGTGCTTAAAGTACAGCTTTCAGTGTGTAAAAACATACTACGCAACTTAGCAGCCTAAATATGCTTCCTCTGCAAAATCAATTTATCATAGTTCAGAATTTGTGAGAAAATGTGTTTCTCCTGTTCTGTCACTACAATGAGAAGGAAAGTGACAGGTTAGGATTCTGTTTTCAAAGACAAGGTAGAAAGGATAATGGTAAAGATATAAAAAGTTTTAGATGCTAAATATCTATGCAGACTTGCATTGTGTCTCAATGCAGATGATTTTAGGGAAAAAAAAAAAGATGATTATGAGATACTCCTCACCAGAATCCAAAAGTCTGGCACAGAAACTCCAACAAATAAAAGGTGAAAATTCTTCTGTGTTACATGAATCTGCAATTGCAGGATTCCAAGCTCATGTATGCTATCACTGTGCAAAAAGCATTTGGTAAGCCATATTCAGAACTACATTAATACATTATCATATCAGAGGGTCAGGGAAACAGTGGCATAAAATTCAAGATCCTTTTCCTTATGGGCCGGGACAAATTTTAGGATAAAGTGGAAACTTGGAAATGTTTTTAAAATATCCCAAATACACAGCTTCAAGCATCTCTCCTATTAATTAACTTGGTATTTTCACTTTGAGTGGGCCAACTCACAAGACCAGTTAATCTGACGCCAAAACAGCCTTCTGGTTCTTCCCACTGAACTGCTGTAATAATTAATAGCAATAAACAGAGGACTGGCCACAAGGATGAAAGACTTCATACCTGTCTCTTGATAATTTGCTTAGTTATAAGTTAATAGGAGCATAAACAATTAGCTGATTTAGAACTAGCTCACACAGAAGATTTCGGTTGGGTTTTTTAACAGAAAAACAAAATATGGAAGAAAAGTTATGGCATTTTATATAATTTTTATATCATTGATAAAATTTTAAAAGCACTTCATTGATATGTAAGAGGAAATATAGATGAGAAAAGAACATATCCAATTAGCACTGTAATATCAGATATGAGCCTTACAGATTACATCCTGCAGTATTTTAGGTGAAGGAAATGAAGAAAAACACTCTGTATAATCTTGTGACCATGATTTATGTATATTTATTTGGTACATAAACCAATATTTCTTTTAAAAAGGCAACACATGAGAAGCAGGGAAGGATCTCCATCTGTCAGGCTCTAACTAGCTCTAATCATTCCTTTCTTTGAAAGAAGGAAGGAGTCTTGATAAAACAACATGTAAATCAAAGTTGTCAGGCAGTCAGTGATAGCGCCATTCATATGAAAAGATGTACCTCGGCAGTTTTAGGCTCTGATGTTTTGCTCAGCCCTGCACACTGCTGTTACTTGGCTCCCCCATGGATAATGCTCTCTTGAGTTGCTGAATTTCCAGATATTCCTCTAACATCTCCAGTGGTGAACAGTCACTAACATGTCCTAATCTATCTAGTGGACTCAGGTTCAGCTAAGCAAGTTGTGTCAACCCTTACTGTAGCACATCATCCAGTTGGGGTCTCTTCTGTTGTAACCAGAGTGACCTTACAACCAAGAACCTGATAACATGTTTTGCAAGAAGCAGCATTTCAGCTGACAGCACCACACACTAGAACAGCCCCTGGATGCCCTATATTTTGGTAGAACAAGCAATAAGGATAAAAGAGATCTATTATGGGCACTTAGCACATTCAGTATTTAGAGCAGAATTTATAGTTCAAATTACATATTTAGGTGTGGCATCTGGCATGTTATTTCTGAACTGTGGAAATAACCATATGAAGACCACAGAATAATTATAAGATACACAAACACTCCTTATTTAGACCAAGGCATTTACCTTTCCTTAAACATGCTAACATGCACTAATTCTTTCTCAGACACTGAATCATGCTAAGTATCAGTTTTACCCTTTGCTTAACAGCATCATTTACCCCCATGCTGAGATTCTGGTCTGTCCTAGAGTATTTCCTTCTGTTGAAGGAAAGCCAAAGCTTAGTTTGGCTTTTTTCTATACACTTTATCTACAACACTTAATGTTGTGATAGCATGTCTTTCTGCATCCTTTTTTTTTGCTTATTTTCAGCCCTAGAATACATCATTTCATTTCTCGATGCAATCCCATCTAGCTCACAGACATATTTAGTAAGCATGTTCCCCTACTGCACAAGCTAAGACACAAACACAACTCTGTGTTCGAAGTGACTGGGTCATGCATCCTTTATAGCAACTTTTATTACAGTGTATTGCCTTCTGCATGACTGGGCAAAGTTACAAGCATCTAAGTTTCATTTGTGTTCAAGGTGATAGTTTAGTCACTAGATAGAAAGGTTTATGGAAAACTCACAGTTATTTTGCTGCACAAAATTTATTTTGCTTCTCCTCAGGCACCATTCTTATTTTCAGACTTTGGTACACCTCTCTCACTTCTCACAATTATCTGTCCAAAGCCTGGACACAGGTTAAGCCAGGGTTTTCTTTCATGATTTGTATTCATGAAACTTATGTATTATATCTTAGAAACTTCTTTTATTTAAATTACATGTTTCTTCATAGGTTCAAAGATATTACTGATCTATTTTTTCCAAGTTTACAGCCTGATCTCACTCTGCAGTGGAAAATACTAACTGTTTTTACCACATCTCACCAGGATGTTCTGGCAGTCTTTTCTTACCTTGGTGCTTCATTATAACATGGCTTCCTCTAGGGGTTCCATCAACCTCAAAAACTTTGAGCAAGTCTCAAATCTTGCAATATATTTTCAAGGTTTGCCCAACATATTTCACTTTGAAACCCCTCTCAGAAAATTATTTCCACAAAGCACAGCATAATTCCCCTTACTTCGCTACAATTTGATAAATGGATTGCATGTCATTCTGCTAATAAATAAATCAATTTCCATAACTTCACTGACTAAAGAGATTACTTTTATTCTTGATCCCTCTCCAATTGTCTGCAATGATTCTTGATTAAGATACTCCAAAGATTTTTGTTTCATTTTCTTTTCCACCTACCACTATTTGTACTTCCAACCCTGATAATGGTTAAAGAAAACTCAAAGTTTGAACCGACACCAAAGCTACTGATACTCTACACACAAGGAACGAGCACTCAAAGAAAATCAGAGATAAAATTAATGTCTCTAGCCCCTCAGCTGCTAGTCTTTCAATCCAGCATGTTCCTCGCCAGTCAATACATATATAAATACCACTTTCAAATAAGCTTCCTTCAAAGAAAAGTCAGCCAGCCAGGAAAGCTGAAAAATCTGGTACATCTTTCAGGCCCTGTTCCAATGCTACTCACCAGCACTGCTTATGCAGCATGAAGGATTGAATATGTCTCTGATTTGCCTCTGAGCAGATCTTAACCCGCTGAGGAAAGGTTTTCTGCTGGCACAAACATCACCACCTCATTTTGCTGGAGTGTTCCTACCAAAGCTCAACCACCAGTCCTGAAACAATATGCAATGCAAATTTCCTGTATTTCTTTTTAAGACTATTGCCTCCAAGCTGTGCACAAAGAAAAGCAAAAATGTTATTTTTTTGCTGACTTTTCACTCTAAGAGGGCATATTGAGCAGTAAGTCCATTTTAAATGATGCCTTTCAACAGACTGTTGCAGCTTTCCTGCACCGAGCTGCACTTCAAATGTAGGTCAACAGAAGGTAAGACTGCATAGGAGGATCACTGCTAAGAAATGAAAGAAGACTAGATTTTATTCATTGGGATTTCTGAATTCTAGGTAACTGCAAATATGATGTGAAATTATAGAAAATAATGAAAGGAGCATTAAAAGATTGTGGACTTTAAGCAACAGAATTGCTTATACAGGAATGTTTCACTATTAAAATACCTAATCTATTAATATGTTTAGCTAGCTACTTTTTTAAATCTGTTCTAATAGTCTACTACTGTTCAAACACCTTTTTTGCTGATCTCAGAGTTTAGTTCATCCTATTGAACAACAGCATAGAAAAGAGGCTGTCTGCTCTAGGAAATATGGAAAATATTGTCCCTTTCTCCAGGAAAAATTGCAAAATGAGAAAGATTCTCATCAGCTTTCACCTATGAACAAGTGGTAAAGTTAACCTGCATATTCTACTTCAATTATGTAAGCTAAGAAACCAAGTTACTAAGCATATAATAATTAAAAACAACATTAAAAGCTAGCTACTTAAAGGGACTGCATGTGCTATATAACTACAACAGCAAAATGACTCTGACATGTTTCTGGACACCCACACATTTTATTGCTACACTGGAGACAAGTAGCTAAGCAAATGCGCCTTGTGGTCAATGACTTAATGATACTGGTTCACAACCTGGACTTCAGGCTCACTGATTAACTCCAAATATAATTATGCATCAGATTTCTATGCATTATTAAGGGACAGCACTACCTTTTCACATACTTTCGGCTTTTCAACTGAATCATAGAATTAACCAGGTTGGAAAAGACCTCAAAGATCATCAAGTCCCACCCTACCATGGTTACCAGACCATGGCACTAAGCGCCACATCCAGATTCTTCCAGAATCCAGATAAAAGGGGTGTCTAGCCCATATCCTTGTCCTAAGCTAGGATCAAGAATACCTGAACCATTCTGAGATGCACGTCTAATCTCTTACATCCCCTTAAGGGCCCAGAGCTTCCCCAGACAGTCTATCCTGTTGCTTCACAGCTTACAACAGAAAGCTCATCCTATTGATTAACCTATACTCTTCCCACTGCAGTGTAAGTCACACTGACGAAAAACAGTGGGATGTGAAATGACAGATATATTGGATGAAGCTCTAAATGTAAGTGCTTGCTTTCCACTTAGTAGAAAAACTTCATGTAATGTCATTTAAGCAGTCTTATGTTCATAGCATTCAAGTAATACACTCACCATGCTTCATGCCTACTGCAGATTTGTAGGCTTCCTAGTATACTTGCCAGCCTGCATTTGTCTAGGCAAAACAAATTCAAGAATTTTTTTAAAAAAATGAAGATAATTCATTCCTGAGAATCAACTAAAAAAATAAAATAACTTTAATTGTTCAATAGTAAAGCAGTAACATAAGTTTATGGTCCAGATAGATCTTCCTTTCAGTTCAGCTATGAACTTCAACACATTGTTTAAACTGAAAATAGGTCATGAAAAAAGTTCTTCCTTTAGAAATTTTTACTGGAGCAACTCAGAGTCAGAATGAATCTACTCAGACTTCAAATGTCGCTGAATAGATGCTGGGACAGACATCCTTCATCTTGTGTTTCTGTAAAGTAACCTGTTGACAACTAGAATGTTTTTCCATGGTGTTTGATGCTTCCCTTTAGGATTAACTAATCTAAATCATCATGGAGAGTGAAAGCTGGTAGTTCAAAAAGGGCTTAATAAGCCCCAGAATCTAAGGGGGAAAAAAAGTTTGATACATAGACAGAACTTCAATTTTAGCTCAAAATATTGTAACTAAAGTCACTGAAATTCTTGCAGGTACCAGACATTTGTGTATATCGTTGTTGTACACAATTGTTGGCAGCATTTTTTGCTGCTTTTAGAGCAGAATTATATATACCATTATTCCCAGCTCAGTTCTTGTATGAGCTGTATGGCAACTGGGCTTTCAGGGTGGAAACATAAAACCACCTACAACTTTGTATGTAGCAACTTTAATCCACACAAAGCCAAAAATCAATTTTTAATTAGTGAAATAGCTTAAGAAATCATGTTCTTTTGCTATGTTTGTGATCCTGTGTCAGTTAAGAGCAAAAATACCATTGACCTGAAAGTAAATAAGGTTGAACTTGGTATCCTCAGGCTCTTTCCCAACTAACTTATCTAAGGCTGGGTTGCAACGAGCCAAAACCTCAACGTGATTTTTTATTCGTGTTTACTCAGCTAGCTGAATGGGTGCGACATGGTTGAAAGCACTGTTTATGAGCAGGCTAGAAAACCTAAAGCCACATTAACTGACCAAACTAAAGAGGAGACTAATCATATTCATTTCATTCAATTTTGGTCACAAGAGTGATGGACAGATTCCTGTTTGCTTATGAAGACATACCTTAACTGTTTAACGCTGGCATGTAATGTAAATTCACTGAAAAAAGTGTCAGAAACACAGCACAGACAGCTATGACTTACATGTTGTACCCAAAAAGCTATTCTAGTCTGCTATACAGCCGTATATTTTTTTCATCAGCATTTCACAGTGCACAGCAAAATTCAAGCTGTGATGAATAAGTGAGTCTATGGTCTATTTATAATTTTGGTTCAAGACTGAATTTCCTGCACTTTTAAAACTACAAATGTTGCTTCACTCAGAGCTAGTAGACTATTTTTCTATCTCCCTGTTGGATCAGGAATTTAAGGAGTAGTAATATGAGAAAAAGTAGTATTATAAGATACAAATAAGAAGAAACTTAGTACAATAAGTACCAATAATATTCCCCAGCAGGCAACCAAGGCTCAATGTTCTTCTATTTGCAGTTAAATATCCAGCAATTTCTGCAGGAAAGGCTACCTGAGTTGGCAGATGTCAGGGGAAAACAATTCTTTTAGGGAATACATATTTTAGGTAATTCACACCAAATAAAAATAATAAATTATGAAGAAACAAGCAAAGAATAGACCTGCATTTACTGTTTTTCTAGATCTCTGTGTGTCCTCTCTCGGCTGCACTTTCTTAGAAGTCTGTCTCTTTTGCAAGAGACAGAAATCCTTATCTTCCAACTTTCTCTAGTCCACTAAGAAGCAGTAAAAACAGTAAGCTCTGGAAAAGAAGAACGTGCTTCAGTAACTAAAACACTGTAAGGAAAGGATCAACACTGGTCCTAGAAGCCTGAGCAATTAACACACTCCATTTGTCTACTGGTGCAGGAAAGAGTATGTGGAGGGTAAGTGGCAGGACTTAATGAGATCATGCTGGGACATACCTAAAGCACAGTAGCAAACACACATACATATGGATGTTAAATGCAGGTGTCTGGTGAAAACTGTATCTGTTTATCCATTGAGATGGAGACCCGGACATAATGCAAATAAACCTTTATTGGGGGAGGAGGACAGAAAAAAAACAAACCAACCTTACAACCCTAAGAGTCCAGTTCAAGACTACCAAATACCTTTGGTGAAAAAACCAGACAAAACCAAAAAAAAACCCAATAAACCAAACCAGGTCTACTACATCTAAAAAGACATGAAAGTTAAGGTTCAAGTTAAAACTGCTTTGGAAAAGACAAAAATCAGGGAAAACCAGAGAAAATAGTCTCCCCTTTATTTCTGTGACTGAAATCTAAGGGCATGACTTTGGAATGCAAGAATGAGAAAAAGACTATATAAAAATTGCAAAACCACAAAAAAGGAGAATCTATGGTGCTATTCCAAACAATCATCATGCAGTTCTTCTGCTTTTGGTAGGGTTTGGGTTTTGTTGGAAATTTGCTGAAATTCCTAGCAATCATTACCATCAGAGACACGATATTGGGAATGTTAAATGGACTATAGATTTAACACTGTATCAGAAAATCCTGCCCTGATCTTTTCTCTCCTTTTCCAATATCTTCTAGAGAAAAGCAGAAACAAGTCAATAGAGGATTAATTCCAGCTTTAGGGTTATTTTTTCTACTTAAAACTATTAAATTAAGAGGAACAAAATAAAGAAAAGGGATGGAGGTGTTCAAAAGAAAAGAAATAACCTTCTTCTTCCCATCTCCCTTTTCAATCTCAAAGAAGAGAAATTGTATCAAGTAACTGAAAATCTTTAGAAAATGCAATCTGGCTCTTGAAGTGAAGGGACACAACCCTTTACCCTTGAGTCAAGGAGAGTTGTGGTCAAAGTACACTGAGCCTCCTAAGGCTCTATCCCCAGCTCTGCTACAGATATTTGTATACTGATGCCAAGGCAAATATTTCATCTATCCATTCCTATTTATAATTCAAGCTATTCAATAGAGTCTGCTACAGGAAAGTTTCAAGTCCTGTGCTACAATAATGAACTTCCAGCAATCGAAGATTTAGTGTGAGATAGATATAAGCTGAGGTTTAGAAGCCAATTTTTTAAAAAAAAAGGAAAATTTAACTCTACTAAAACATATATCATTCTACTGCAGTCAAAACAATGAACAGCAGAACTATTTAAATTAAAATTACATTAAAAAAAAGGTATTTATTTATCCTGTCTTGGTTCGAATTAACACAAATCTAAAAAAACCCCACATTTTTATATAGGCTTTTGTACAAGGTTGCATTTAATTATTTTTTTGATAGAATGGTAAGGTTATGCTGCAGCTACTCTGGTTATACCAATGTCTAAAAGAGTCAGTTTATTATGTTAGCTATTCTAATATTGAATCAATGTATCCTACAAGACATACCATGACTTCTCTCAGCTGTTATACACCTAAGCAATAAATGTGTCAACTCTACAACCAGTACAGTGGTCTCCATTTTGTGATAAGCACACACAGTTTTGTATCATGGGAATAATTTTGGTCCATCAACACTCACAGCATGCAATACAGTTTCCCAGATGTTCATGTTATAATCCACTGGTCACAATACATGCTACTTCAGGGAAACAGAGAAGCTTGACTTCACATAGCATCATATAGGGATTGCTATTAAATGATACAGATAAAGTACTTCTTATTTTCATACTCAAAAGATGAGAATAAAACATAGACAGTGTGATCAGTGAGAAACTGATTCTTGTGCCAGGAGAGAGAAGGGGCAATTCAGAAGGTAGTGATGTGTCATACACGCTTACCTGTAGAGACTGTTTCTTCTCAGAATCCTCAATATACAAACAGGCCTATAAGTCTAGCATTGTACAGGAGCATATACATTATCACATTTCTTGACATTATTTATCATGACAAATTACGACAACAGAGGAGATACAAAACTATGCAAACTTGTACCAACATCAGTGAGAATAATTATATTACTTCAAGCTTTAATGTGACAATTCCTACTATAGCAGTCTTTAAACAACTGCTGACATCTTATAGCTCAGTTTATCCTGCATTACACTTTTCCTAAAGCATATGGTACTCTTAAGGTAACAAATCACTGTCCTGAAGCATTGAGCTGGGGTTTCTAAGTTATGTGCTTGGCAGTTCAGTTACTCCTTGGAATCTATGTCTCTTCAATGAGAGAAAAAACAAGAAAATAATTCTTTCCTTTATGAACTTTCAAAGGTAAATATATTTGAATGGAAATAGTGAAGACTGTGCTACATAGTCTCTGTACATCATGCAATTCATCAGCCTAAAAGCTCTTTTATTTCTATAGATTTAAGGATTCCTCACTCCATCATCTTCTTTTCTGTTGCTGGTTAAATAACCTCCAGTGCTGTATCTGTAAAAGATACAGTAGCACTGTACTGCATGGGAAAAACTTAAGGGATGTTCCCTTCAAAATTATCTGAAGATGCAAGAAGTAAACAATAATTTAAAAACCCAATCTATAAATAGACATCAGGCTAATAGTTATTACATTCAATAATTTAGCATGATATGCATGACAGCTTCGACCTCCAAAATAATTTAGCGCCTTGAGCTGAGATTAAATGCAGAACATTAATTTTTCCCTCTGGTTGTCAAGCCAACCAAGAGGCCCGTCAAATCTATTTAAATTAAGCCTGCATCATGTAATGATATTAAAGGGGATAAAATATTAATATGGTTCTGTGATAGAACACCGGACAAAATAGCTGCAGTAAGGCAGCTTTAATTTACTACACCAACAATCTGTCTTTATGCTGAAAGCAGGATTTAAAGGTCCAAAGGAGTACATATTTGAGTTTATACAATATGCTTTTTTATTAAATGTTACAGATTTTCAATTGCTGAGAATATTTAGCAGTATTATGCAGGAAAAAAATAAATTATGGTTTCCAATGTAATCCTACTGATGTATGGAAAAAATCATAGATTGGACCAAAGTCATCATGTGTCTGTGTGTGTGTGTCCCATAAGCAGATGTTAGTTGAGCAATAGCAGTATGGCTGTATCCATTTATTGCCAGCAATGAATTTTCTTCCTTCAGCTGAAGGATGATAAATGTCATTCAGAACTTCAATATTTCATAACACAAAAATGAATTGAAAGGGCAGGTAGACTCCCAGAACAAACAACTCCAAATATTTGGGCTACAGGTGCTTTATCAAAACAGTAAGGTTTCTGTTATGAGTACAGAACTACTCAAAGAATAGTAAGATAGAACAAAACAAAACAAGCCTGTGCAGCTTCTCATGTAAGATAAGTGGCTATGAGTGAGGGAAAAAAAATTATTTACAGCTGAGCTGATAGCTTTGTTCCAAATTTTAATTGCTACCAAATGAGGTCTAGACTATACTAACCTTAGTGCTGCAAGACCAAAGCAGTTACAACTTAGACTCCATGTTCCTCTAATGAAGGAAAAGCTTGACACTATTATATTTTGGAAAGTATCGGTCTGTTAGAAAACCACCCACTTCCCACTGTCATAAGTCATAATTTACTAAGGATCCTCCTTGAAGGTACAAAATAGCATTTCAGCAGAAGACACATTGCAGTTTAGAGTGTAGAGTGAAGCTAAATAACCGGAATCTATTTTTCAAAGAAATTGTAGTTCCTATTTCAAGGCTGATGGAACTGATAAATATCGAGAAATGTGTTAAAAATCCACAAGTTTTATAAAAGTCACATGTATTGGGACTTGCTATTTGTTTCCTTCTTTCCTTTGCAAGCTGACTGCCCTATTTTGTTGCCCACCTATCCACCTATATTTCACATAGTGAGTTTTTTGTGGTGCTTTGCATCTTTTACAAATTATGGCAGCTGTGGAATATAAAGGGTGCCTATGATCAAGTAGTCTCAGATATGCAGAAATAAAAAAGCTAGCAAGTAAAAAGTAAGGAATATAGATGATACCTAGCATCAGAAAAAGCCCAGGAAAAACAAAGCAACAAACAAACAAAAAATAAAATAAAATCAAGGACCAATATAAAGATACTATGTTTAGGGCAGAGGAAAGACATAATCACCACAGAATCACCTCAGCCTTCTCCAAATGCTTACTTCACCCTTATGGTCTGAGGCAGAATCTGTTCCACAGATAACATTATATGACTCTACATTACACATTTTAACCTCCACTGTAAAGACTACAACATACCTAAGTTACAAAAAAAAATAAAAAAAAATCCCCCAAAATTAGAGAACCATTTGCTTACCAGTTTGACTTCATCACTAACCAGTATGTTGAAAGGATACTTTTCATTTTCTGGGAATATTCTATTTAGCATTTTTTGCACTGAGAGAATATTTAACATTCCACTTTGACTGAGCTTACACTTGAACATCAATGCTTGATCTCTTGTGAGTTCTCTCCAGTCCCTATGCCACACAAAAGGAGCACAAATCTGTACAGCATTTCCCAGCATACCTTAGTTTGCATCCAGAGAGTACCAAGCTGTGTGCCCAAAAGCCACCAAAAAAGGGCTGGAAGAAACTGAACCACAAGTTGCAACACACAACACTTTGGCTGTATAGAGCATGGAATCAGCAAACTGAATCTGAAAAAAATCTGGTGAAAGATTATGGGTTTAGTCCGCACGTTTAGCAAATCCTTGAATTTCCTTTTTTTATAACAAATTACTGGAGTTCTCAGTCTTGCAACATTTACAGAAGATACAGATTTTTATTTTTATTTTTCTGCACCTTCATTTGGAAGATGTGCTATATATTCCAGGTGATTTCTGTGCATTTTAGTTTGTCTATCCAGGTATGATGCCAGGTTCATCATTATGGCACTTCTGCACATTAGGAACATCACTACACATGTTGATATTCCTTTTTTTCTTAGAAGTAAGAGAAGAGCACACATCTAGAATTTCTTTTTATTACACAGACACTGGAAAAATAATTTTAAAGAGTGAGTTTTATACAGGATCCTATAGACAGTGAATCTGCAGCTGTCCAAAACCATGTCAGCAGTAAAGCACATCCACTGTCCTCTTAAGAGATTTGATGGGTTTTGCCATGATCTATTGCAGAATTTTATGTCAGTTGGATACCACAGCAAAGCAGTGCCTCCTTGGACACATTGCTGCTAGTTGCTTTGAAGAGAAGAATCAGAACACTGAATATGACCTTATGTCAGAGGGGTACCTAGGACAATATCTTCAGGCAAAAAGCTCAAATCATTACAAGGCACCAAAGGAAACAACTACTGCAATTCAAACAGCTGAAACTTTTCACACCATACCTGAAAGCAACAGACATCCTAAAGCATGACAGATTATCATTACCCTTTCTTCTATTCTTCCTTTCACTATGAAATTAAACACCAAGAGACCTGGACCTGGCAGAAAGCCAAGACCAGCTTCAATGGTGGTAGCTAAGAGCCACATCACTTGGATTCATACAAGGCCATCACAGATAATCTGTCCTGCTCATCCCTGTGGAGGAGCTGAACAGGAAACCGGAAAATTTCCCTTTTCTGAAGGCAGAATGGAAAGGCAGAAAGCAATATCTTTGTCTGTAACTTGAATTAGGATCACCAGATGTAACTAATCTTTATCCTTTCATTTACCCCATACACACAATTCCAGGCTAAGGAAACAACAAAACAGAGGCTAGCACAGTAAAACACTTCTGTCTAACAATGTAAATTAACCACTGAGTCACTTACATAAATTTTTTACTATTGAATTGGCATAAAACATCAATTCTTATTAAATACTATTCAGGTTACTGGAACAAAGTCTATGCATTTAAGACGCATTGAAGAACAAGAATGGGAGCAACAGAGGGCAGTGAACATAAATGAAGAAGAACAGCACTCCACATGTGGAAACATGACTTGCTAATCCTGTTTTTCTGACAGCAAATGATCTAAAGTGAACTTCCAAACTGAACTACTGGAGGCTGTTGCACACTTCCCCGAGATACAGCACTTCACTTAGATATACATCACAAAGGTTTGCAGAAAACATACTCCTTTTTTTTCACTTCAGGTATAAATTTCTTAATTTCAGTGTTACTGAGCCCAGCAGTTTTGTCATCAAAATTATATTAAACACAACAGACAGGATAACACGTGGATAATTTCATTCATATGGTGTCTTCCAGTTGCTCACTACTTGCAACTGATTGGGACCATCTACTGCAAGATTCCACTCAGCAGCCTCCATATATCATACTTTTAGTTCACGCATTTCTTTAATGAGACATTAATACACCTTGGCTAAAGTACGCAGTAAATGAAGCCCAAGCTTTTAAGTGTTCTATACACCTTCAGAACACTGCATTCTCATTTGGTAACTGTGGAAAAGCACTGTTGATTTGTTTGAGGCTCTTAAAATAGCAAACCCATCTAAGTAAAGACTTGCAACCTCCAATTTGCTTTCCTGCAAAAAGGCTTGGTTTCATCTAACATTCTGCTTTCAGTCCATAGGCAGAACAGCATCTCTTTCATTTTACACTTGTTTTTAAATCAGTCAGCCCATTCAGCTTTGCCTGGAAAACAATCAAAATCAGGAAAGATATTTTGTTTGTTGCAATTGATCAATTAAAGGGAACAATTATACCATCTTGTGATTACTATAAGTGATCAATTTGTCCAACAACTAAACAGAGACCAAAAAACAAAAGTATATTTGAAAACTGGGCACAATAAAGTATGGCCTGTGATCTATATACAATGGCCAATGGGATTCTGTCACACTAGTTTCATGGCCAGAAACTCCTCGAGTCATATCAATGGGCTCAAGATTCTGTCCTGAATATTTCTTAAAACAAAGGAGAGCTAATAGTAAATAATAAGAAAATATGTCCCAGAACACATCTTGCATTGGTGTTTGCTGCACTTGTCTGGAACACAAAAAATCCAGTGGAAGTTTCTGCTTCACATCTTGCATAGCTGGTTTTGACCATCACACCACAGGGTCACACATCAAGTGCAAATGTTTTACCAATCTACAAAATGGAGGTCATCATTCTGCCAAACATGTGAAAAAAGATTTATTAATGCTTTTGAAATTATAGAATTGGAAGACAAATAACTCTAAAAAGACACTCTTTTACTCATAGATTTACGGGTACTTCCTGCATTCTCGTAGCTTTTCCCTTAAATTAAGTTGCTGTACTTTTCAACAAGTATGACTGTTTCGGTCGTATCAGTTACACTTTTAACAGCAGCTCTAACAGTTTTAACGTCTCTAAAAATGACTTGATCTTTTTTTCTCCCTAAAAAAGCCCATCCTAACCATACAACAAACAGGTCTGAGCAGAAACTAATGATATCTGCTTCTACAGATTTGTCTCTCATGACTGACTGATATTTTGAACTGTGTTCTAATAAAGCAAGGCAAGGTTTATACAGAGTGGCAATACCTTATTAGGTCAACCGATACTACTAAAAGAGCAGCACAGTTTTGAGCAAATGAGCCTTATTCCACAATAAAGAATCCAATGAGAAGAGCATGCTTTACTGGAGTTTACATCCTCTGACTTCTAATACAGCACATGATCTAAAAATTTTGGGTCATTATTAATAACTTGTCTTTATGAATTCTGTAGTAAACAATGGGGATGAGTTGACACTGTGAACTCCCAGTTCCCTGGAACACAAAAGGATGTTTTTGTTGCTTAGGTACTTTTTTCCTGAAATTTGTAGGCAATCGTTATCTTCTAGCTCCCCACCTTGTCAAACAATTCAGTCTAAATTCTAGTTACCTTAGGGCTGCAGGTCAAAGAATATCCCATACAATCCCTAGAGAGGGAAAAGTATTCAAGACTGGATCTATTACCACAAATATAAGACAAAAGTGTTACTGCTTGTAACATTTCCAAGTCAGTTATGGAATTAAAATCTGTACTTAAGCATCTAAAATTTCACATCTCAAATTACCGTTCAGATATTACAAACATGTAAAAAGCAATCTACAGCGTAATGCAGTTCATTCTTAACGTTGGCAGAAAATAGTAACTAAAAACAGTGGTAAACTTCAGAACACTTTAATTCTATAGACAGTTGAGTCTGATTCAATACTGTTAAATCAGCAAACATGATATTTTTTTTTCTGGCTGAGTAAGGACTACAGGATTCAGTTCTTTGCCACCTAGAATGGCATTTTGAAAAATGATGTTAGTTTGCATTGCAACCTCAGCTGACACAGAAAAATGCTAAGATGAATTACTAACATTTCTGCATGAGCTCTGGACAGGATGATGCAATATGCTGAAACAACCGAAGCAACAAGAAGTGGCCCAGGAGCACACAAATAGCAAAAGCAGCCCCTGTAGCCCATGAGTGATTAACTGCCTGCTCTGATAAAACAAGTAAACCCTTTCAGTGCCAGGTAGTTATTTACTTTAGAAACAAAATCCAAAACTTAATACTGTTGCACAGAATCAGCCAAATTTTCATTACTGCAGTCTATGAGAATAGGTATGTCTGTAAGGCACAATGACAGATAAACAGGGACACTGCAGCATGATCATTCAAGGAAAACATATGTGAAATGTTTCAACATGATTTTCAAGTACAACCAAGCAACCAATTCACAGCAGCAAATAGGTAGATTTCTCCTTAGAATATCTTGTGTA
>NW_008676096.1:21260-26976 GCF_000695815.1 Acanthisitta chloris
TGTTCCCTTTTATCTTTTCATGTTGTAGATTTAACTATCTGCAGTAGACACTGGGATAAACATAATGACCCTCCTGCCAGATCACACAAATAAAGGAGAATGGTCTTGAAAGAACCAATGGATATCAACAGGGGATGAAAAAAATGAATCAAGGCAAAAATACCAACGAACCTGTGTGGATACTTAGGACTGAAAGAAAACCAGCAGCTCTGGCAAAGAGCACATCTATATATCCAGAAGGTGGGCAACATAGAGAGACCTTTGTCACGAAGCTAAAAAGGAATGTCATTGTTTATCCACTTTAAGTGGTCAGTTTAGGTGCAGTCTCCCCTAATAATAAATGAAATATTTTTCTTCAACTTTTTCAAACAGGATTTGAAATCTTAGAACTATGCCACGATATATCCTTCCTAAAATCGTTCCAAAGATTACGTTTTGTTCTCAGTTGCAGTGGAACTTGCATAGTCTGTGTTCTCCCAGCACTTGAACTAACTTTCAGTGAAGACAAGACTTCTCCTTCCCTCGTTTCACATAAATGAAATAAACAATTCAGAGTTCAATTTGCTATTGGGTATTAGACAAAATCAAAACAAACAAAAAGAAAAGAAAGTGAAGGATTATTAATTATGCAAAATATGAGCTGCAGCTCTCAGATATTCACTTCAGTTATAAAACCAAATTACTGTATTATTATAGCAAGAACTTTTCTGTCAGCAGATAGGAATTTATATATCTCCTCATGTATTGAAATGGGACTGCTTTGTTCCTCCATTGACCTTGCAAAAAGGCATGAAAATTCAAAATCATGGACAAGGATTCAGGTAGACAAAAAGACCTTCATTATTCAGTGTGTTCATTCAGGGTCTCACTTAACCCTTCCTATAATACTTATTACACAATACCAAAGCAAGACACTGTGACAACATAAACAGGGGTTTTCCTGTCATCACAGGAAAGAAGGTAATCAAGAACGTAAGCAAGGAGACAAGAAAAAATAAAGAGATACCTTCATATGTGTTTCAAGACCACAGATATTACATGCAGTTTTTATTGCCACTTTTAGAGCTGTCAAGGGTAAGTAAAAGAAATTAGTCCTCCTCTCCACATGAGACATCAGGTGGATTCAAGCAGATCAGTAGACAGGTACCTCATGTCATGATAAAAATTTTCAACTGAATGAACTGGTAAATGAGAATAGAGTGAAGCAGCTCCACTAACTGGTGAACTAAAAGCTCAGACTGTTTGAGGCCTGGTAGGTTTTATATCAGTATGACTACAATACATCATACTTGTTACCACCACCTCTAAATCAATATGAATAGGGAGCTGTGCTCCACAGCACACCAAATATCCTGCTTCCTTCATCATTCAGATGGTAGATCTTTCCAGAAATGCTTCTCAGTTTCCTTGCTCAGAAAGTATTCCCACATCCACAAGTTTCAGACACATTCTATAATAAAGTATTGACTCCTTACCCAGCAAGCTGAAAAGCTCAGACCTGTGTTTGCATCCCTGCAGATCCCCCCAGATCCAGACATCCATGGCAACAGGATCTAAGGACTGGTGATCTTTTTTTCTTTCTCTTTATTTCTCTCCTCTCTCATCTTACCCCAGCAAGTGTGACAACACTTCTTCCTCTTACTCTATACCTGAAGTTTGTTGTGGGAGTTGGGAGCGTGTTAAAGTTAGTTAAAAAAGCTTAGAGCTTGTTAGCCAACACATCTATAGCTAATTAGTGGGCTAGTTGCCAAAGTTAAGGCAGCAGCTACAAATAAGGCAGTAATACAATAAAAGCATAAGAGTTCCTGGACACATGGACTAGGTGTCTTGGTTCAGTCTGATGAGAAGTTACAAGGAATATCACTTCCTCTTCAAGGTCATCACAGGTGGTCAAGCTGTTTCAGATTTTTCCCATTCTGTATTGTTTCAGGAAACTCAATAGCCTAGGACTAAGGTTTGTTTTTTCACCTGGTCCTTGATTAAGAACTCAGATGTGTCTCTGGTATCTGACTAATGGTTTGCAGTGCTTCACTCCTCCTGAAAGCCCAGGGCAGAAAAGAAAGAGAACTTCAGTGGTAAATGGAGGGAACTGAGGTTTAAAAACATTTAAAAGCATCAGTTGTCAGTGACACAGAGCATGTACATTATTTATCTTCAGCATCTACAAACTCTCAGAGCCCGTCTGCTGGAAACATAGCAGTGGGTCCAAATAGCAAACTGGATCCAGATCTAATTTCCAAGTACCATTTGTCTATCCAGAAGACTTTAGTCTTTAGACGGTGCTTTAAAAAGATAAGGAGTGTTTCTGAAGTCATTTCCTTCTACAAAGCACACTCATATCAATCAAAATAAAGCAATCTCTCTCATAGTCTGAATGTAACTTGAAGCATACTGCTCAGAACATCTATCACTAATATAGCTCCACAGCTCCAATTCTAACACAATCATCAAATCATTCCTCTATTTTTTCACTTGGTGTAGTTTTAAAAAACTAGTAAAACCAGTTTTAAAAAACTTGACTGGATTCCCTGTTCTCATTAACAGGTTTGTCCAACTAATTCTAAATCTGTACATGACCTGGAATAATATAAGTCAGTAATATCCAGGCATTCTTCCTAGAAAAGGAGGCTCCAGCATAGGGTGAATACATTGTGGGTTTGCACCAAAAAGACATAGGGCTAGCTGAGGTCCACCTGCTTGGGAAGCACATTCCCCAAGTGTCACTTTTATTTATTTATTACAATGCAACTTCACCTGCCAAAGAAACAGGCAAGAAGAGAGATGCTCAGGAACAGGTCAATGACCAGAACTGAAGAGTGTCAGAAGCACAAAGGTGAAATCCTTCTTGTAAATGAGATAAGGGGAATATCTACATGAAGAATCTTCAATATAAATTTTAGAAAGACACACTAAAGGGTCCAAGACTGTCCAGAAGATGTATCTCATCTCTGGAGGACCATGGGACACAGCCTGGGAGCAGCTTCATTTGGCAGCCTGCTAGCTGAAACAAATAAAAAGAATACTTCAGAGTTAATCCTGAGCCACATGTAGCTTTTAGACAAAATATTGTAAGTGCTCTGAATCTACTCCAACATATAGTTAATGAGAAGAGCTTTGCAAAGCACTATAGAGTGGCATGCACACCCCCAACACTCCAGTCCTGAGGAAGGATTGATTCTGAACAGGTCCACATTTAAAGGATCTGGCACCCCAGGGAAGGTCAGCACCATACAGTGGTAACACTGCACTGAGCAGCAGAGTGGGAAAAGGGTTTAAGGAAGAAGACTAAATTGCAACATCACTATTTAAAACAAAGCACACCTCTGCTTACTCTGGACATCATATCTCTCAATTAGCAAGATCTGAACAATACTATGACAGCAAAGATAGAGGGCTACAAATGCAGATTCACAGAAGTCCTGGAAAATTAGGATACATAATTTAATCAGTTCTCTGCTACAGGTTCCTTTCTTGAAGGGACTGATGAGGTGAAAATCCATTCCTCAGAGGTATTAAATACCTCTGGTATTAAAAAGGGGTGAGAACAACATGGATTGTGATTAACTCAGACTTTACTGTCTGTGTAAGCAGCTTTAACTTATGCCAATATTGAAATTGGTTACATTCTTATGGTGTGGGACTACAATTCTGAATCTTTTCGAGGTTGGGTGGTTGGGGGGGGTTTGCCTCTTAAAAAAAAAGACAAAACAAAATCGAACAGTATCTCTGTAATGGAACTTCTGTGTATCAGAATGACTTTTGCCATTTCAAAAAGCTGCATGGCAACAAAAGGTCACAGGCTGGCTCCAGTTCCCTTGTATTTAACAAAATAATGTGGTTCAAGAACAGAAAAGCTCAACTTAAAGGTCACAACAAAGTCTATTTTTCTTCATTGTATTATTATACAGATTATTTCCTTAGAGTCATATTCTATGCTATAGTAGAGTGAGCAGGTTTCAAAATGAACCTAAGTAATACATTGCACATGCCATTTTCTAAACACTATCACCTTTTTGTTTTTTGGAGTGGTGGTAGGGAGGACACAAAACTTAAATCAAGAAAAATTTTCATGGAAAACTACCAGAACACTTGAGGATGCTAAATATTATAGCAAAATGAATTAACATCTGTGAAAATCAGCTGTCATGACTTTAAGAGCTTAAGGAAACAATTCATATATTCCTAGTTGGACTATTTGTAATACAAAGCAATAATTTTAAAAGGGGTTATTGTATCATCTGTTTACAGGCCTAAACAAAATTTCCAGATGCAAGTGCCAATGCTATACCAGACAAAACCAAACTTTTTTTTTGCTTTTTGCTTATCTTCTTAATTAGAAGAGCACTGGAGCATGAGGTTCCACCTATTCCATTCATACTGGTTTTGTTTCTTTGCAATCAATTCTGATGTACAAAGTCAGGAAAGGAATTACTAGAAATGGGGTATTTGAAAAGATTTCTACTGAGTGACAGTTAACATAGACCTTGATTGTCCAAAGAAACCTTAGAGAGCAATTATATTAGTTATGGCTACTAAAGAGGAAGACACAGGATAAATCTTACTCCCACCTTTTATTTCCTAGTGCTTTTAAAAAGGTTGTCACCCACAGAATGTCGTAACAATGCAACTTAGTGAATTTAAGAGGTACACCTAGATTTTATACAAGGAAGTGAATGGAGAACCTCTTTGAATCTTTAAGACTTCCAGTTTACAGACATCCTTTGAAATTCACCTTTTGGTTTCTGTCTGCTTCCCTAAGTTTCAGATACATCATAAAACACTAAATAAAATAAAAAAACTAATACATCAGATGTATGAAAGATCTTTTGTCATCTTCATTTGTGTAGTGACTTCTTCCTCCTCTCATCCTTCAAAATAAATCTGTTTGACACGGATTGTGATTCACTACCTTCTTTGGACTGCGGGAAGGGGAAGTCTCAGACCACAACCACTGTGATACCAGGTACTCTATGTAAAAAGGGCATATATATTACACAAGTATATGCACCAGAAAGATCCATATCAAGCCAGAGTGATAAGAAGAGCAAACAAAAGAAGCACACTAGGAAGATTCTGACAAAGCAGTGCAAATGTGTGGGTTTTTTCATGTCTGGTTAAGATAAAACACTTTTTATTAAGAATTAATGACCTTTAAAAGCAGTGACCTTATCCACGAAATATTTCAGAGCAATTTTAATCAGCAGGATAGCTGAATGTTTATGCAGCAAAAATCCTGTTAGTGAAGGATTTAATTTTACTGAAGAAGAATTGAAGTGTATGTCTGAACTTTAACCTTTCTTATCCAAATTAAAAAACAAACATAGATCTCACTATGGACATCTAACATTGCAAGCTCACACCAAAGAGTGAGAGCACTGATGCACAGCACTACTACATGTAGAAACCTTCAAAATAAAAGCCACATGACCTCACTCTTACTCAACAAGAATGTAGGCTTGATTTTTATTTTGTATCCATAATATGCAAAGAAACTGGAATCTAACCTAGAGTCATCTTGCAATAAATGTAAATGGTATAAAAGAAATCAAACTTAGCTCCACATAAGACATTTTAGATTGCCTGGGTTTTGTTTCCAATTTGTTTGAAGGAAACTATTACTGATGAAAACAGAAAAAACACCTGGTATTCCTGCTTTAAGGGTGAGAATAATATTTAATTTAATTTATTTAATTTAAATTTAATTTATTTAATTTAA
>NW_008676097.1:0-44787 GCF_000695815.1 Acanthisitta chloris
GAGCCCCGCGGCGTCTGTCGGCCGGCACGGGAGAGCTTACAGCGCGCTGCGACAAACCCCGTGTCTGTTTGTTTCGGTGCTCTGGTGTAACTGTAGCAACTTAAAACTGTACCAGAAGATTCCAGGGGAAGAGTTCTTTGCTGGAAGATACTTCGCTGTGTAGTGTGTGGTTGGTTTGTTTGGGTTTTTTTCACAGGAGGAAAGGTGAAAGTATAGATCTAAGGGAGATGTAAATTTATTTCCCAGCTGGAACTGAAATGTGCGTGGGGTTTTAAGGTCACAAAGGCCGTTGTGTGTCAGGTTATATTGTATATAAAAATCAGTCGTGCAGATTCTTCAAGATGCCTTTCAGTTATTTTTTATGTTAAACACTGGATAAATATTTGGAGCACTGATAGTTCTTACTTTCATAAGCTCGTGT
This sequence comes from Acanthisitta chloris, assembly GCF_000695815.1. Lineage (NCBI taxonomy): Eukaryota > Metazoa > Chordata > Aves > Passeriformes > Acanthisittidae > Acanthisitta > Acanthisitta chloris. The sequence goes on from NW_008676097.1 coordinate 422, forward strand.
GTGTTGTTTAGGTGGGGAAATACTGTCATTGAGAGAACTAATGCTAACGTTCACCTTTTAAAATCGTTTTTTTCTACAGTATGTGACTCAGCCAGGGTCACACTCTGATGGCTCATACCTCTCTGGTGGTCACTGGTACAGAGTTAGCCTTTAAGACCTTGTATTTAGATGAGATACAAAGAGGGAAATGGTTTTACACTTCAAGGTGTGACTGACTAGTTTGTGCTCAAAAGGGTGAAGTAGTGGTTGCCAGAAGGGAAAAAACACCTTCCCTGGCACTCTGTAAAAGTAACCCTTTTATATCAGCACAGCTGTCTCTGGAGTTGTGTGACTGGAGACTGATCTAACTGCCAACTAACCATCAAAACCTTTGTCTGTTTTTCTTCATATAAACACAATAGTAACCATACTGTGTGTCACACCAAAGAATCTTGTTTTGTCTATCTGTTAAAGCTGCCATGAGGCAGGTGCATAAACTAAAAAAGAGGAAGTGTGTATGATGCTGCTAGGGAATATTCTCTCATCTTCTCTCAGTATGAAGGACTTGGTGAGATAGGTGCAGGTTTTCTGATGTATTTTGTATCTCTAAGTGATGCCTGTTCCATGTAGTGTTTCGGATTTTTCTTGAACCCGTGTAACCTCTGAGCGTCTGTTACATTCTGGTAGTTTCTTCAGGTTCTGGTACCTGGTTTGAATGATCTCCTCCTTGGTTTTAAACTTCACTGCCGTCAACCTAATTTGCCAGTTAGTGTTTACATTAGAAGATACAAAGATGAACTAATTCCTGTTCAGTGTGTGACACTTAGTGGGTAGGGTTGACAGTGTCCTTCTTGCAGAGAAAAGGCATAGCATGCTTGTTTCCAAGGAAAATGTTGTTTGCTTTTATCATCCTTGTCATTCTGTGAACCCTTTCTAGTTCTAGTAGCTACTTCTCTCTTAGAGAAGAGAACAGAAGCTGCACACAGTATTCAGAATGAGAATGAATTCTAGGTTTATATGCCAGCATGACCTTCCCTTTTCTCTCTTCCTTCTCTGATAGTTGTTCATGATGCATCTACACAAGTACTTGTGTTGAGTCAAGAAAAGGGATGGTGTGGGAGAAGAGGAAAATTGCTGCTTTTTGTGTAGTGATTGGTTGACTTTTTGACCTGTAACATGAAATAGTGATATTGCATGTTGGAATAGTGTGGGCTTTCTTTTCCCAGTTTCTGCAAGCGCAGGTGGCTTTGAATGTTACAAAATTAAGGCCCAAACTTGCAGAAGAAAGCAGGATGTTTAGTGCTAAACTTAGGTGCTTTTTTGCAGAGGTCTCTGTTAAGGCCCCACAAGATACTGTTGTCCTGTGGGGTCAGAGTTAGGTTCCTAATGGCAGTTTCATTTTTCACTTCCACAGACAGGATTGAAGTGAAAGATACTGAGATACTTTGTTGTTTTTCTTGCTTTTGAACCATTTAAGTAAATGGAAGTGTCAGTAACTTGTGAATTTAGTACACATAGGATTCATAGAATAATAGAATTTTAGGGGTTGAAATGGACCTTTACCCTAACCCTAACCCTGCCGTGGGCAAGGACACCTCCCCACTAGACCAGGTTACTCAAGGCCTCATCCAGCCTGGCTTTGAACACTGCCAGGGTTGGGGCAGGCACCACTTCCCTGGGCAACTTGTTCTAGTGTCTCAGCCCCCTTATAGTAAAAAAAACTTTTTCTAATATCTAACCTAAATTTCTCCTCCATCAGTTTGAACCTGTTATTCCTTGTCCTATCATGTGCAGTTCCCTCACCAGTTTCCTTGTAGATATCCCTTCAGATGTTGAAGAGTTGCTATGAGGTCTCCATGCAGTCTTCTCCAGGCTGAACAGCACAGCCTCTCCAGTCCTCCCAGTCTCCCATGCACCCCCAACCCCCTTGCCAGTGTGGCAATATGGAAAGCAGAAAAGGCCTTGGCTCTGTCTAACTGCTCAGCAATAACAAAAACATCTCTGCCTTCTCAACCCTGTGCCCTGCACAAATTCTAAACATAGCCCCATACTAGCCACTATGAAGAAAGTTAACTCCACTTCAGCCCAAACCAGCACACATCTGACTGGTGATTGTACAAGGAGCAGCATAAACTTTCAAAGATGAAATAAGCCTGTGGCTTTGGCAAGTTTATAACAGTGTTCTGGAGCATGTGTCATTTTGCTGCTAGAGGTATTATTGTCATTCCTGCCCAATTGCAAATGTTAAATATCATTCACTTTAACAAGATGGAGATCGAGCTGCTATGAATGACTTCATTTTAAAGAAATGCAGTCTAATAAATTCAAGCCATTAAGTAGCCACAGTAACATGATTAGTTCTGCAGTGTAGAAGACTAACTCAGCTGCATCGTTTCACTGTTATTGGTGGAATGGTGAAAGGATGTGGAAAGAAGAGGTCAGTCTTGAACAGATACACTTCAATTCCTGTGCTGTCACTTTCCTCTGTAGATCAAAGAGGCATATTCTTTACTCTTGGGATTTTCTGTGTATCACTATATCAGAGTTTATAGTCTCACTTCAGTTCTCTCTTTTTCTTTCGTGTGCAGGATAGTGTTGAAGGTTCAGTTTCTGTTACAAAGCAGAGAACAGGATCCATTGGAGATCGCCCAGCAAGACCTACTCTTTTAGAACAAGTGTTGAATAAAAAGAGGCTGGTAAGTCTTGGTTTTGTAGAGGCTTTGGACTCAAATAAATAAAGGCAGTGTGACAATGTTTACTGCTGTAAAAGAAGAAAATCAGTTTAATGATTGTAAATGACATACACGTGCAGGTTTTCAAGTTTGAAATATGCTGCAGAGCAGATGTGTGCCTCAGCTTCTCTGTGAGGAATATGAAGGTAACTGAATCTAATGATCACTGCCACATTAACTAAAGTTGTGTATTTTGGTAGTAACAAACAGACATGGTTATTTCTTTGGGTCAAGAGTTCTTACAGATGTTCTGAGATGCTTTTAACTTGTTGAACCAAAGCTTTATGTTGGACAGTGTATGGGCTTTAGGTCTGATGTAAGTTCTAATTACTGTGGTGTGTTTTAGAAGTTGTAGACCTGTGGTGTCACACTTAAAATTTTGTATATGTGTTGATAAAGTCAACTGTGTAAACAAACAATATGACTCATAATATTTGTAGACTGCATGAATGGCATGCCTCCTAAGTTTTTAAACTTTTGAATTTCTTTAAAGGAGTGGCTTTTGTTGTTCCTTTAAAGGATTAAGCCTGATGCAGGGAAATAATTCAATACTTAGTGTTTCTTTGGCTTCTACATTACAGCTTTCCGTACTGCTGGTTTTTGCAGTCTCTTTTCTTGAAATGTTAATGGGGCTGTTTGCCTGCTCTCTGTTACCTGTGCAAAGCAGTTTCACAATCCTCATTAAAGTGCTGTAATGCTTGTTCAGAAATTTGGAAAGCCTTTAAAGAAATATCATATCAGTCTTACGTATACAGCTATATAGATGCTTTCTCAATAGTTCTTTCTCAATAATAGCACCCTTTTAATGCTTGTGTCTAAAACTCAGAGGAGTATTTGTAGCTTTTCAGTTTTTACGAGAAAAAATAACTATGGAATATTGTTCATATTATCTGTTGTTCTTCATGCTCTACTTACTGGATTGTTGTCCCCTTTCCTGGCTGTTTCTATGATGTGGCATTTAATTAAATTTGAAAGGTATCTTACTAATGAAACTCAGGGCTCTTTAAGAACTAAGGTGTGTGCCTGTGTGTGCAGCTTGCTAAATGTGTAGACAGCAGAGGCAGAGGGCTGAGCAGCAGCAAGTTATGGATGGAGCATCTGAAGCACCTTAGTGTTATACACCACCAGCAGATAAAGACCTGCTGACTGCAGAATTGCCCTTTGCAGGGAAGTGCCTCCATGCTAAACCTAACAGACAGTAAGGAAAAGGTGGCTGCACATCAGCTCAGGGAGCCTGTTTGTTGTTAGCAACTGCTTGTAGTGATTAATTCGCTCAGCTTACCAGTTCAGTGCTGCTGGAGGTGTGAGTTACGTGCTGAATGGTTGTTTTCCAGTACAATCTCCACAGAATTGCCTCTAGTAGCATAAAGTTCCAGGACCCTGCCCTGGAAGTTACTGGTCCTGTAACTAAATCTGGATTGCAGAGTTCCAGTACCTCTGCAACCTACCTGGTTGCATCAGTGAAGTGAGCATGCAGAATGAGCAAGTGTCTAGGAAATTAAGTCAGTTGAATAGTAACCCTTTTCCTGTATTAATTTTTGGAAGGATCAACTCACAACCTGATATGCCATTTGACCTTACTTGTGTTGTCACTGTGCAGGAATGAGAGTGAGCAACCAGAGCTGGATTACAGACTGCAGCAGGTCAGGCCAGGGGCCAGATGCAAATACTTTTAGATACTTTTGTCTTTTGATTGAAGGGAGAGACTTTTTTAACTCGTTCTTGTGGCTGGACTGCTGTTTTGAAATGTTGGGAAATTCTGAACACTCAGTGAACATAGCATATCTTGAGTTGGGAGGGATCCGTAAGGATTAACGAGTCCAACTCCCTGCTCCTCACAGGACTACCCAAACCTAAAACATGTGGCTAAGATGCTTGAACTCTGACAGGCACATGAGTTTTGCTGCAGAATCACAGTATTTTATTTATTACAGAATTTTTGAGCTATATGCAGTGGGAAATATAAAAAATGTTTCAAAACTGAAGCACAATTGAAAAGTGTTTGTTTTCAATATGTTAATAGATTGTTTGCTGTATTTATGTGGGGTTTTTTTGCTATATTGTATATTCTTTACATTCTGAGTCAACTTTCAGGATGTGTATTAATGCTGATTACCTGCTGATGTCCTGAAACAGTTCCTAGATGTCTTTTATGTGTGTTCTGTCATTCTTCAGCATTTAATTGAACTCTCATTTATATGGATGTACTGGTTTTGGCTGGGATAAAGTTAGTGTTCTTCACAGTAGCTTGTATGGGACTGTGTTTTGAGTTTGTGATAAAAACAGTATTGATAACACAGCACTGTTTTAGTTATTGCTGAGCAGGGCTTCATCCCACGGGAGGGAGGAAGGGAGTGAGTGAGAGTCTGTTGGTTAGTTGGCTGCTGAGGTTAAACAATCGCCATAGGTAATGTGCAAATTGATGGGAAAATATTGTAATATAAATACAATCACTATGCTAGCTATTTAACGTATGTGAGTTCTTTAAAGTAAAGTTCACTTTTTCTTTCTTTCAGTCCCTCCTCAGAAGCCCAGAAGTAGTGCAGTTTTTACAGAAACAGCAGCAACTGTTAAGTCAACAGGCTTTGGAACAAAGGCAGCAACAGTTTCAAGGAGCACCTGGGTGATGAGAACAGATCAAGGACCTGCAGATGAGTCTGGTGCTGCAGGAGGGATGGGATGTGTATTTTGTATAAATACGAAGAATCTCGATGTTTAAAGGAAAATGAAAGTTGCTGCTGTTATGTATTTGTTTCTTGTTTGCACTTTTGGGTTTTTAAGCTACTTGGGTGTCTGCAAACTTGTGAGCAAATCATATAATCACAGAATGGCCTGGATTGGAAGGGACCTTAAAGATCATCTAGTTCCCTGCCATGGATAGGGAGACCTTTTATAAGACCAGGTTGTTTAGCACTCCATACAACCTGGCCTTGAACATTTCCCAGGAACGGTACCTCGACAGCCTCTCTTGGCAGTCTGCTCCAGCACTTCACCACCCTCACAGTAAAGAATTTATTCCTAATATCAAATCTAAATCTACTCATTTTCAGTAAGCCATTCCCCCTTATCCTGTCACTACATACCCTTGTAAAAAGTCTCTATCATCCTTCTTGTAGGCTCCCTTCAGGTACTGGAAGGCCTCAATTAGATCACCCTAATTCACCCTTCTCTTTTCCAGGCTGAGCAGTCCAAGTTCTTTCAGCCTTTCCTCATAAGAGGCTCTATCCATCTAATCAGCTTGGTGGCCCTCCTCTGGACTTGCTCCAACAGGTTGATGTCCTTCCTATGTTGGGAGCCCCAGAGCTGGATGCAGTACTCCAGGAGGGGGTATCAGCAGAGCGCAGTAAAGGGGCTGAGGTGGGTTGACCTTGGCTGGACATAGAGATTTATGCATTTTCATTAACTACTAACCCCTGTCCTTTCACCAGAAGATATTATTTTCCCATTTCATGGACTTCCTCCACCCCTCCAGATGTTCAAAAACAAGGCATGACTTGGGCTCCATTCCATCAAGATGGGTGCTTAGGACAGGAGAAGCAGCGCAGTCAATTGCTGGGCAAATCTGGAGGAGTCTATTTTTTGATACTTTTAAAAGCTTCAGTTTAATGTGGAAGTATTTAATAAAAATTTGTTCATAGTAGTAATGTTTGGATGCACACCCTTTGCCTACCAAAGTCTTCCATTGGGTTAACATTTTCCTATATATTTACAGTTAAACAATTCAGTCTTTAATGGCAGTCATTGAAGGAAATCCGTTACTTTCTGTGGAAGTTGTGAAAAAAAGTTTTGAAGTTGAGCCAGTCCAGTGGCATGCTCTAACAGCAGTTGCTCAGGGATATGAGAAATTTATGTCCAGCAGAATCTTTGCACTAAAGGCAAAGACAACATGCCATCAAGGAGTTGATCCAGTGGCTCAGAGTACAAATCAAGTGATCCTCCTGCTATATGTTCTTTATCTGCAAGCTGAGTAAGTTTGAAATGCTTCATTGCACATAGCATGTATGTAAAATAGTTTGTATTTAAAAGTTCCAGGAGAGATAGATGGCAAAAGGCTTTAAAGAATTAGGTGGAACATACAAAACAGCGTTGGACCTTGTTCTGTGGAATTATTTTAAGGACCACCATATATGATTACAGATCAGAATATCACTCATTTTTAAGTGACTAAATTAAATTTTAAAGCTTTTAACTCATAATAGCAAATGCATCCAAAAACTAGTCTTCTAAAAAAAAAGTACAGACAAAATTCTTCTCCTAAGACAACTGGTACCTAATCAGGTGCAGTGCTAGACTTTGCAGACTTTCAGCCGGTTGAGATGAACTTGCAATTGATTGGGTTAAGAATCCAAACATTCTATTATGTTAAGTGCTAAATGCCAGATTATGTTTTTAAAACAAAGTTTTGTATTAGACCACATTTCTGAATAGAGGTTATCCAAATGGGGTAGGTGCTTATTATAAAGTGCTACTTTGATATTGGATCAGTTTGTTCCACTGAATACCATCTCTTCAGGAGTATTTGTTAGTCTTACAGATTTTTACAAGATGTGCTCTTTGTAAGTATATAACTTGTTCAGTAGGGATATATTGTACTTAGCACTGTGCAAGTTGTTCTTTAAAAATAACTTGAAAAACTTTGTATAAACAGTTCTGGACCAATAACTGTGTTTGAGTAAAATCTTTGGTTTTCTTTAAAAAACAAAGCCTGTTCTTCTTTTTGTTTTAAAATTTGTTTGTATGGTGGGCTTTTTTCCTATACTAAACCAGCTAGCTCTGACTAGATAGTGTTTCATGTTCCAAGGCTTTTGTTATAGAAAGTTAGTTTAAGTTTAATCAAGTTGTTTTTCAGTGTTGCAGAATATATGTGAAAACATAATTGGCTGAAAATGTAGAATAGAGTAGTTGCTTTTGTTTTAAATGCTCAGTTTATGAAAGCATAAGAAAACAAACCCACATGATAGAAAAGGGGCACAGGAAGTGTTTGTTAAGACGATGCTGAGCAAGTTGGTTATGTCAAAACAAATGAAACTTGCTGAAGCTGTGCACAGAGACATTCAGTGCAGTGCAGCTCACCTACCCTGTATTTATGGTTAGACATGGTCAGACTGGAACCTACAGCTTTCCAGGACAAATCTCTTTCAGAGACAAGAATGGGAGACAAGGGAAAGAAATCAGAAATATCTTTATTAACAGTAAAACACAAGACGTGAATAATCCCTTTTACAATAGAATAATTCCAGCCAAAGAAGATGGAGTGTGTTAAAAAGTGTATTGTTCAAACATCAGTCTATATGTGTTGACTTCAGAATGCCTCAAATCAAATGCAGCAGGAGGAATGCTTGTGAAAATGTCCACTTGGTTAGCAGTCATTAGATCTTTCTTGATGCAACACAGCATGGAATAGAGTACTCTGGGGCTGACTGGAGGACTCGGAGCTGCCCTGATCTCTGAGGCTCTTGAAGCTATGTTAGAGGTTTTTCATTCTCAAGAGACAAGAGTCCACGTGTTCTTTATACAGCAATCTATGCTGGTTTACAGAGTATCACAAACCATGAATAATACTTCTGGTTGGTGCAGATGTTTTGCTTTGCTTCTGATGGAAGAGGACAGAACTGATCATAGTCAGAAGTGACTGTGAAATCTGTGTATGACTCACAGAGCTTTTTTGCACCAGACTGATAGCTTGTACTTAACACAAAACAAACCCCCACACCTTGCCAAATCCATGATGTTAGCTCCTTGACTGCTTAGAACTTTGCAACCTTCTGGGTTTATTGATCCACACAAAAAGGCCTGTTTCTTCACTCTCTTGCCTTGCTTCTCAGCCCCATTTATATCACAGAGGTGATACTAAAATGAGGGTTTAAATTGCTAACACTGACTTACCCAGAGAAAGTATGCTGTAGTACATTTAACTTGTACTTCAGAAGTATTATTAAAATAATTAAAAATTCTAATTGCTTGAGTAAGTGAAAATGTATCTGAATTTGCATTATCTCTGCTCATTGTTATGTTTGTTCCCTTGCTCTCGTTTGCAAAGCCTCTCATGGACATAACTGTCAATTAATAAGACAACGCACACTTTAGCATCAAATAAACCACTTTGAAACATGATGTGCTCACTCACTACTGTGAAAGTGCAAGGGGTCGGACTTACCAAGTTATTTTTAGCTTTTCTTTGCTGATGAGGTCTGTATTTAAAATTATTAACTGGTTGGTCTATTTCATCCTATGCTATTCATATGCAATATTATTTGAATACTAACACAGAATATAAAATAGCAGCATCCTGGATAATAAAAACACTATGACTGAAGATCTAAAATCTGTTCACAATTAGCTGCAAATGTTCACATTAGCTATAATGGAAGAGTAACTGACATAGTGGTTATGCCTACCTTGTGTAAGAGACATGGCCTGCAAATTAGACTGGTTATCTGTACAGGCACCAAGTTTGCAAGCATGGCCCAGGTGCAAGTGGAGGTGTCCTTGCTAGGACTCTCATGTGCCTGACCTTCCTGGCAGGGAAGCGCGGCATCAATATGGCAATGTAATGTAAGGCACGCCTGGGCAAGCTGTCTGGAAAGCCCTGGGGTGAACAAGTAACAGGATCCTGGCTGCTCCTGGTCATTCTGGAGCTTCCTATGAATAGATGATGGGTACAAACCAAAGACTGTGTCATGTGCTGGTGCACAACATGCAGAGGTGTCTCTGCACTAGAGACACACAGCGATCTCTTTCAGCTGAACAAAGACTAAATGCCCTCAGGCTTCCTGTACCTTGCAGAAAGGTACTCCTGGAGCTGCCATGAGGAAGAAGCCCTGTTTCAGTGGCTGCAATGAAGCCTTCAGGTTGAGGAACTTTTTATTCACAGGCCCAAAGTCTCATATAATCTCTCTCCCCGCTGCAACATGGGACCAACTCTTGTCAGGCTCTTTTTTGATGGTGACCTGACCTCTTAGTTGCTCTCAGGGAAGCACACCTGGTCCATTCCTAGGTACTATTTAACATGTGACTTTTAGTCATAAGTCCCCAATGAAGGCTTCTGCTGACTCCATTTTCCTTCGAGCACTGCAATTTCCCACCTATGCATGAAATGAATTGCTTTATCACAGTTCCCAGGTAGATGCTCTATATAGTCCGTGCTTTTCAGCTGTGCAGTTTGTGTTCAGACTGCAGCTTTCTTTGAGGAGCACACTCTGGATGTGCTTATGGTGTCCTTGAACAGTTGCCCCAAAGCTGAACTCCTCATTAGTCTTGCAGCAAGGCAGAGGGTAATATTTCAAGTGCAGTTCCCAGATGGCACCAGAGCCTACTCCCTGGATCACACAGGACATCGTTTGCCCCAGCATATCGAATGGCTTAATCGGAAAGATGGCACACTCACACAGGCTGGGTGTATAGAAGGAACCAGAACAAGGACTGTGGTACTCTAAGCTGCTCCTAAAACAGGTCTTGACAAGAGGTTTACATGTCAATGTAAAAAGCTCCAGTGAACATGAGCATGTACTGCCTTGATACCTCCGGCAATGACCACTGAGCATATCTGGTCACATGCTCCCTCCTTCCCAGTACTTTCATCATCTCAGTTCATTTCTGGCTACTGAAACAACCATGAAATGTAAATGCTCTGTAAAAATCTCAGCCCCTTCAGTGGGGTTTCCATTCACTCAGATGGCTTTGGGTTCAGATGTTCAAGTAACAGCCTGCGCTCCAGGTTTCTCTGGAGCAAGGAACTCTTACATTTGGCTCAGAGAGCACCTGGGACATCATCATCATCAAACAGTTTGTGTTGGAAGGGACTTTTAAAGATAAAGTTTCAACCCCCCCTGCCATGGGCAGGGACACCTTCTACTAGTCCAGGTAGCTCAAAGCCCCATCCAGCCTGGCCTTGACACTTCCAGGGATGCGGCATCCACACTCTCTGTGCAACCTGTACCAGTGCCTCACCACCCTCACAGTAAAGAATTTCTTCCTGATATTAATCTAAACCTACTCTCTCCCAGTTTAAAGCCATTCCACCTTGTCCTTCGTTACATAGCCTTGTGATGATATAAATCTATATTCTGGGCAGCACTTCTCAACTTTGAAAAATGGTATTTAATTGCTCTACCCTATGACTCATGTATCCTTTTTTGTTGTGTTTAGTTTTGGTTTTACTAAGTTAGGTCATGGGGTACCAGGGAAGAGGTGAATAGTACAGAGGATGCAATGTTTCTTTCCTGTGCTGAACACCATGTAGTGCTCAAGTATTCCTGAAAGCTATAGCTGCACTAGAGAAGTCTCTAATGATTCAAGAAAATTGGCCTTATACTTGAGACACCTTCAAAGTTATTAATTCAATCAGGCATCTTTATAAATTGTTTCCATCCAGTCAAGAAGCAAACAATCTCTGCCTGAGCTGCCCTGTAAATCCAGCTGTTTGTGCAACAACTCAGTTGCTGGTGAGACTGATTCCAAGAGCTGATAAGCAAAGGTGGCTGTTATAAACCAGGAAGAACAAGGGCAGATTAGACTCTGAAGTTACATTCACAAATGCCTTATTTTCTCCACTTCAGCATGCTGTGATGGAGATGATGTTTACAGTGAGAGATGTTTGCAGTGTTGATTTTATGCTGAGGGAACATTAATACTACATAACTCCATCCTGCACTGAACTTATGCAGAAATAGCTGGAGATAAACATGCTTCATCCTGAAACTTTCCCTGCAGACAGAGAGCTCCTTCCTGGGCCAACCAGTTACCACTGAATCTCCACACAGGCCCACAGGATAATGTAAATTGGAAAGGGTCTCTTCAGGGCATCTCTGACACCCTGCTCAAGGCAGAGACCACTTGGAGAAGGCTGCTCAGGGCGGTGAAAGTCTTGACACACTACCTGCTGAGTCATGGAAAGAATTTCCTCAACTCCAGCTGATGTTACTTTGGGCCACAGTTCCCCTTTAAGCTGCTGATATATTATCCTTCAAACTCAGCACAACAAATGTGAAAGTCTGCTGAGGAGTAAAGACTCTCATGGCATAGGCACTGATGGGGAGGGAAGGCACATGCTGCACTTGTGAATGCTACAGCCACTGCTGTACTGTGCCTGATCAGCTGTTCCACTGCAAGGGGATGGGACTGAGCCACCCAAGCAGCAGTGCCACTGAGGGGCTCCACAGAGCCAGTATGCTAGATCTGCTTGTGTCACCTCTGGATGTAAACAGCACATTAATTCTGGTGCTGCAGAAGAACTGGCAGCAATTAGACTCCTCTTCTCTTGACTGCTTAATAGGAAAACAAGTGGTCTGTGTACCATGATGAATGTGCTTTATGCCTCTGCCTGATCAAACTCCCACTTCTGACTGCTGATGCATGATACTCCTTCACAGAAACTTTCAAGAGGTTTTGAACTGTTGATAGCTCAACAAAAATTGTATAAAATCTGCCTTCAACTAAGTAGTCTCCCTGTAAGTGGTTTTAAAACTCTCAGGAATACTATCTCCAAAGCTTGAGTATTAATAAGTCCATTTAAAGGCCTTTAATTGACTACAGGTTGGTAAGTTCATGAAGACCTTTCAGCAGAAAAAATCTCCTTTCAAAATGGGGAGACATTAGAGGGACAAAGTTACGTTGCTGTAAATGATAAGAAACCTGAAATTTAAACCAAATTCAATTCACATATACTAGAGAAGCCTGCAAAAGAAACTTAGTTCAAAAAGAAAGGAAAATAAATGGTTTATTAGCCTTACTTTTTATCTCTGAATCTGGGCAGGGGTCATCTTCCTATTTACTTGTTTGTCTCATACATTGTTATCACTCCTCCCATGTACTGTGAGCTCTCCCCTTCTCTTGGGAAGGAACTGTCAGCTTCCATGTGTTCACACAGCACCTCATACAGTGGGCTAAGCACCCAGAGGCCACCAAAACAGGAAATAGCTGACACAGGGATACAGCCTTCCCAAAGGCTAACAACTCTGAGGTGGCTTCAATTGCCCAGAATCAGATGCTTTGATCCAACCTTCAGCCAACAGTTAAGTTTCCTGAAATTGATCTCATCTTCATACAGACATTTTAAATAGGTCAGAAAAATCATGTTCCAGAAATGCCTCTTTACTTGCTAGTAAGGCAGTATTTAGTGACTACCCTTAATGAGATGCATGTATGGACTGAATGGAAGCCAAATCCTATTTGTATAAAGATTACTATAAAAGTAGACATACAGGAAAGGAAAAACTGCTCAGTTAAACAACACAGACACTTTCTGAGCAAGCACCATTACTCAGCTGGGAAAGCTGCCACATCTTCCTTAGGGCTCACCTCAGCTACTGTTGGATATGTCCAGTGTAGTAGTCCACAGTTGAGCTAGTGACCTCAAGTTCCCCTTATACTCAGTGGGAAGACATAAGCATGCTCAGAGCACAGGGTGTTTCACCTACTTGAAATACCTTCCTTAGGACAAAACAAAACAAATGATGCTCCAGAAAAACCAGCTACTTTTCACTCACTGGCCATCCAATTTTCCTCTGCAGCATTGGCAGAAAACTGTGTTCTGGAGCTGCCCAAGAGCAGATGCACCTCAGAACATTTCCCTTTGCTCTCTGGAAGCCAGATGACAATGCTGGGAATGTCTAAAAGCAACTCCGAGGCTTCCCTCTGTATTAGGAAGGAAGGCTGTTTCAGCCTAAAAGGTGAGGAAGAATCTAGGATAAAGGACAGAGCTAGGTCCTGGACAGGAGAGGTGATTTTCTCTGTCCCTAGCTGCTAAGCAAGCAAAGGAATGAGCAACATGAAAAGGTGTTCAACCTAGAGTAAACCTGCTACTGGTGGAGAATAGGTGCAATAAACATGCTAAAACCCATGTACCAGTACCTTGTGTTACTGATGACAGGGGGAACTGAGGAAAATGCATTTTTCCAAACTGATGTCTCGCTGCTAAACAGTAAATGGCACACCTGGAATTTCTGTGTAATATTATTATTTGATTTCATTGCTGCAGAGGCTATAAAGCTTTTTCCTATCTCACAATGACATTGCTGACGTCAAATGGTGACAGGATAGGGTACTTCACATTTACAAATTTCCTATATAACTTGCTACTACTGCTCAAACTGAAAAAAAATTATCCTTCTGTGCCCTGCAAATTCTGCAGGCAGCTGAAAATACATTCAAATGAAGTGACACTGTTCATTTACTCACTGTCTTCTGCATATGTGATATAGCTGAAGATTTCAGGCATCCTCTTCTAATTATGCAGCAAAATGTGTAGCACCAGATATTGTGTGAGAAGAAAAGAAACATTCTGTAAAACTTTCTTTTCCCTCATGATACTTCTAGTGTGTTCTATAGAGGAATGAGATAGGAGAAGTTATCACTCTGACCCTTAAAGCAAAACAGTTTCCAGTAGACTGTTATGCCTAGCAAGAAATAATCCTCTACTCTTTCAGTAAGATGATGGAGACCATCAAAATGTGGTAGCAGTTTCACCTGTCTCCTCAGAAAAGGTTAGCAGGTGGACAGCATTTTGCAAGGCTGGCTCTGTGGATGAGGGTATGGGCAATAGGTTTCCCACCTTACAGAAGGAACAGAGACAAGGTTCTGCACATAGACTCACTCTTCGCTTGTTCTTGGCTTACACTGCCTCACCATCCTCTGCAGGTGAGGCAAAAGCACTGCAGATGATGAGGTCTGTACTGTATCTAAGATGAGAAACCATCCACAGGGATGTACAGAAGCCCTCTCTGTCAGCCCCGAGCAATGCAGTCAGATCCCCAGGACTGGCCCAGCACAGGGGATGGACGTGGCTGACTCCCACCTCCTTCTCACTGCATCCTGTGAGCATGGAGCTTCCTGTTCCCAGCATGGAGACTATCCCAGAACAAATGAAAAAGTAATTATTTGCTTCTTCAATGCACACTTCATTTCCCTTTTCTGAATCACAGTTCAAGTCCCTTTTAGGCGTACCCTTGATATCAGCACAGTAGTCTAACTACAGACAGTCCTAACTTTAAAACAAACTACATCAATACTGTATAATGGATAGGATTCAGTTTACATGCCAGATACATATGCAAGTATGTATGCACTTTGCAAAAAAAGCACTTGAAGTTAATTAATGACTTTTTTAACTCATAGGCATATATTTCACTTTTTTTTTCCTTAGGAGCTTGTTGCTTGTCAGTGCAGCAGTACTGTACCCTACTGTGTTAACAATATCAGACTACTTGGATGTGTCCAGAATGCTCTGATAAGGCTCCAGTGCTGAACATGTCCAGAGGATTCTCTCCTCCTGCCAAATCCTAGGAGAGACAATTAATGACTTTTTTAACTCATAGGCATATATTTCACTTTTTTTTTCCTTAGGAGCTTGTTGCTTGTCAGTGCAGCAGTACTGTACCCTACTGTGTTAACAATATCAGACTACTTGGATGTGTCCAGAATGCTCTGATAAGGCTCCAGTGCTGAACATGTCCAGAGGATTCTCTCCTCCTGCCAAATCCTAGGAGAGACAAGACAATGTCCCATCGTGCTTTGCAGTAGGGAGACAGACTAGAATTCCAACTTAGTCCTTCAGTTCACTAGATAAAAGTCATCTCTATGCATAAATCCTGTGCACCACCTAAGGTCCTCTTTTAGACCTGAAATTAGGATGTAAAATGGATATAAATGGCATAGAGATCTGACTTTGGTTGCCTGCAGAGGGGTGAATTTCACCTACTAGGAACAGCTATAGCCAGGTTTCCCAACTCACATGAAAGTGCTGAGAATTCACACCGTTTACTGGCTTGGCTGGGGAATGAAGATGCTCACAGGAAATGTTTGACACTTTTGCAGGAATTTGGCTTATTTTGTACTAGAGAACACATACGCTATACCTGAATTTCTAAACTTATTGTACTGGCATCAGAGTAACTAGAAACCACAAAATGTAGCATGAAAAAAAAAGGAGAGTAGACTATGTATAGATATATTTACATCTACATACATCTACATATAGAAGCTTCTGTTCACTGGGAATTCTCTAAGCCACTGCCTGCAATAGCATCCATCAATTCTAGAGATGATTCTTAAGAGACTGAGGAGATGGGGTTGTGAGGTGAGCCCATCTGTGTCAGCACCTTATCCAGCCATTGCAATGGTCCATGCAGGTGGATCTCAATCCAGCAGGGTGTGCTTGTAACATCTTGGCGATGATACTCTGCTCCCCAGCCCTATAAAAGCATCAAAGCACCAAAAAGTGAGAGGTTTTATTTTTAAAAAAACAAAACATTAAATTACAACTCCAGTGTAGACAGTCTAACACAACTACAGGTAGTCCACCACTCAGGTTCCCAAGATTTGATGCTTCGCCCTAGGGATAATTTTCTCTAGAAACTTTGCTCGTTTTTAAGATCATTGTTAACACAGTTACCAGGGACTCTATACTATAAAATGAAAAATGCTCAGTCACACTTCCAGGTGCTGAGAACAACTGGCATGGAAAGACCTGTTTCCAAGCTTGGCTGCCTGCAAACAGCCCATGGGGAATGGTCCCTGCTGTTTGCACCCCAGAGATGTGCCCAGGAAAGTCTGGCAAATTGCTGTCTGGCACAGGCGAAAGGAAGACCAGGTCCTGTCATAACACTTTAATGGGAACTGGGAATGACCCTGGGTGCTGCTTCATTCATTGATAGAGATGCATCCTAGAAATCTGAGACCCTAGAAGTTCTAGGTATTTATCCGCACCTCTGGAAAATTTCACTAGTTTGTATGCACCATACTTAGCCTATGTATAGATATTTTCCATAGGTTTTCTATCCTGGAACATGTCCTCTTTTCCCACAGGAGTACTCAGCTGTCTGCTGTGGGAAGTCCTGCAGTAATTTCTCCAGCTCTTTCAGGGAAATAAGAGATATGGAGCATCCGACACAAGATGTGATGCTGGCAGGGAGAAAAGAGAACCTGAAGTCCCTATGCCTCAAGTAGGCAGCCTGATTTCACAGCAACAAGGCATCCAAGCCCAAAGTCTCACAGCTCACTACCAGAACTGAACTCTGATTTCCATAGGGCAATGTGCAAAACATGGTCCCACTACAGGCTGAAAATCTTGATTTGTGGGATGCTGATCGGACACTGAACCTTACCTATCGTTATGCCAGTCAGGCAGGTTGGTATTCTCATCATTAAAAAAGGACGTGGAGGTATGTTAAGATTGATGTCTGCCAAAAGTACGTAAATTGTAGTGCTCAACAACTCAAGACAACTGAGGCTGTAGAGGCCACTTCTTTAGAGGATCAGCTGTAAAACCAGGTTCAACACCAAAACTAGATGCCATAGTAAGTGGCCTGGATAAAATCCATTGATACATAATGAAGAAAAGGAGGAAGAAAGCAGAAGAACAAGATATGGACCCACCAAGCCCAAAGAGTAGTTCTAAACAGGCAGCATTTTTCTGACCTGCTGGGCATTTATCAGGCTAGAAAGGGCCTGTGTTTGCAAGACCTTAGATGGATGTTCTGGAAATATGTGCACAAAATGTCAGCACAGTCAGACTTCTGAGATGGTGAAGCTGCAAGTACTCAGCTGCAGTGAAGATACATCGCCAGTAGGGCAAGTGTCAGAGGAGCTGATGCACCTCTGCTGACGGGCAGGATGGAAAGTCCAGAGGAACAGGAATTGCAGGTTGCACGCAAAACCTGCCAGATTTGGGGGAGCCTGGCAGGCAGCTGGCCATCTCCCTCTGCTGGCAATGCCCAAACACTCCAGCCACGCTGTCTCTGGCTGGAGCCTCACCAAAGGAAATACCAGGAGGGCAAGGACTCCATGCCCCCTGTGCATCACTCCTGGGTCACAGGTAGCCTCCTTCATCCCCAGGGCCAAAATGAACCTAGTGCTGGAGCATTCTTAACGAGGGAATAAAAAGAGCACAGCTTGCAAAGATGCAGTGGCATTTTGCTCAGACATTGTGAAGAGCATACTGGGACTCCACAGAGAGTCCAGAAATGCACCCTCCAGCACAGAGGAGAACAGCTGAGGGGCCCTGCTGCTCATGTCAGCCTTTCCCACCTCCTGTGGGCAATAGTGCTCTCCAGCCCAGGCTTCAGCCATGTCCCAGAGTGCTGAGCTACCTCATACAGTGGAACACGGTCAAGTCTGCTGATCTTCCCCTTAGCCCCAAGACCTGGGGAAATGTGGGAAGGGTTGTGCTGGGTTCAGACCTCAGCTTGGAGAAACACTCTGTCTCTTCCCTTTGTGCTTCAGCTGGGGGGAAGAGGGGTCAAGTCATCTTGCTTTGGTTATCAGCAGTGCTCAGTGGATGGAAACTGCTCTCACTGATGATACGTCCACATTTAAGCTCCTCCTAGGTGCTCTGTGGGCACACAAAGGACATCAGAGGGGACAAGACCTTCACTTCCCTCTGTCCCATGTCCTGCCTCCATGTCCTGACAAGTTTCTCATGTCTTGGTCCCTACCCATCCCTGCCTCCTAGCTGGTAACTCAAGCATTGGTGGGGTAGGAGGCAGGGTCTCCAGCCCTTTGGCTCTGCTTGCCCTGTGTGTTGTAGATGACCAGCAGTATCTGGACACAAATCAGGGGAAAAGCCACAGCACCACCCTGCACCTGGGGACTCTCGGTGTGTGGGTCTGACAGACAACATGCCCCTCTGTGCACTGCATACCCAACACCCAGGGCCACTCCTGACCCCAGGCTGAACTCATCAAGGCTCACACTTTGGGAGAAAAATATTTTGAGAAGACTGAGTACAAGAAAGTGTATTTGCAGGCCAGAAAAAAAAGAACATAGATGAGATTTGCATAGCAATTTTGCAAAGGTCATGGGAAAGGGTTCAAAATAATTCCCTGCACTGGTCTTCTGGTGCCTGAGGCACTATAGTAGCTGCTATTGTTCCAACAAAGCAAGGTGATAATATGGCAGCAGCATTATTTAGTGCATCAACAGTACTATTTCTGCTGCCACACTGGGCATGGAGGCAGATAACACATCAAAGAGACTGCCCACGTGTTGCTGAGATAAAGAAAATATTGTGTAACTGGCTACACTGCCTTTACAAACAACATGCCCATTCTTGTCTTTCATTAAAGAAAATGCTGTTTGTTGGGTTTCTTGCTTTCTTTTTTTCCCCTAATGCTTGCATGTGAACAAGATGTCAGTTCCTTCTCAAGAACAAAGCAACAGCATGGGCATGGGCTTGGAGATTTTGGCTTAGACACTTGAGAGAAGTTACAGGGCACTCTTAATGCTCTCAGAGACCTAAGGAGATGGATCCCCAAGGGCAGCTGGAAAAAGTCAGGCTGGAAAGATGTATGGGACTCAACTCATCTGCTCTTCAGAATATAAGGTTACTAGGCTTGAGCCTCAAGCAGTTTTTTAGTATCTTAGATGTGAATTCAATCATCTTGGCTCAGTCATTTGTATAGAAACAAATCTGCAAGACAAAGAGACATACTCAAGCCATTTCTTATGGTATCTAGCAGGACCAACTGGCTTCTAATGGTGCAAGTCCTCATTTGCAGGCTGAACGTTGCTGCCAGTTCTCCCCAGCAGCACTATAGCAAGTCAGTCCAGCACATCTGCACACAGTCTTGAAATACTCACCATTCTTTGGGATTCATATGCTATGATAGGCACCTAAGTAAATTCTAAGTGCTAAAAGGAGTCAAAAGATCTCATTCTGGTGGGAAGGCCATTCAGAAGATTTGAGAAACTCCCAGAAAGACTGATAGATTTCACACAGAACAGTCAGACTGCAAATTTCAGATATGAAAGACATGGAAACAGTAATGGCTTTGGTGGTCTCCTGTCTCTTCCAAATAACAGGGGATGCTCAGATGTTCTTTTGGGTTTTCTATTCTGCTTGCAAGAAGCCCTCCTGGTCATGTGGCTAGCCAGAGTGGATGTCATCAGAAATTAAGACAGCCTTTTGCCAGGGATCAGGCAAGCTTCAGTGGAGAATGAAGGAAGACCCAGTGTTTCTTGACTGAGACCATATATACCAGGCTACAGTGCTGGTGAGATTGTAAATTAGCCTAGAGACACAAGGACAATCTTGTCAGATCTATGGCTCTACCAAACTCTATTGCAAACCAATACCAATGGGAGAGATCACAACTGCCTAAGATATGTGCTACAACATTTACATGTTGCTAAGCCCTTCTGAGTTGAACTTTTTGTGCAGTCAATGGGGGAACACCATGATGCATTCTCTGCCTATTTTCCACAGAAAGTCTATGGAATACCCAAATTTTCAAATCTAAGAAATTTTCAGGTTGACCACAAAAGCTACTGATTTTAAGTACCTAGAAGTTTATGGTAATACTGGAAAACAGGCAGTCTGAATTGCTACTTGCACATTGGGTGTCTAAATCCTCACTTGGAAAGGATTTGATGGGATCTAGTTTTGCATCAAAGCTAGCAAGGGATGGGATTTGCCTATACAGAAACACAAGAGAAAACAAAGAATACTTACTTTAACAAAGCTCATTCGAATAGTACACATCTTGGTCAGCTCATACACCACTTCGAAACCATGATTGACTGACTGGGCAAGCAGCTGGGCGAAGAGCTGGTTGTTGAAGATCTTGAGGCTGCAGCCACTGGGGATCTTGCAGACAGTGGCTGGGTGGAAACCATGCTGGTAGTTACAGTTGCGGCTTTGCACAAAAATACTGCTGTCACTGACACATTCAGCATAAACTTCCCCACCAACATAGTAAAGATGAACACCTTGTAAAAGAAAAAAATAATGTGTATTATTTCTGTGTTGTTCACAACACACTTTACCCCAATAATTCTTTACTTTATGGGTGTGGGCATACAAGCCCAGGATCATTCAGGTACCCAGTGCCTATACATTATATTTTAAAAGACAGTAAAATGTGTGTATGTACAATGTACCACCAACATTAAGAGGAAATTGTCATAAACACTATTTTGAGGTACTGATCTAGGAGAAAAAAAATCTTGGCAGGTGATGTTTTCCTTTGTTTCTCAGTGAAGGTTGGTTTGCATCTTTTACCCAACACCATAGTACTTTGTGACAAGACACACATACACATACATAAATATCAAACATGTGTCAGCCACATACAAAGCATGAATCAAAATTATCAAAGAACTGACAAATCAGCATTGCATTACACATCTAAGTGTATTTTCACTGTTGAGCACATGCACACTAACCAAGACCCACTTCACTGCACGCTATTATTTTACTACAGGATCCTACATCATGCAATTAAAGCACAGCATGGTGTGTACTTAAAATAGCTTTCCTGTATTTTGCTTTATCCACCACATCACAACCATGTATTTGCATTTACATGATATGACTTACTCATCAGATCATGTTCCAAAAAACCTTTAGCAAGAAAATGACTGATTTCCTTCTGAATTTTTCAGTGCTCAAGCGACTTACCAACATTAATTCTTAAATTTTTACCGTGCCTTGGGGAAATGAGGATGGAAGCACTACTATCTATTCAAAGACTCTTATCCCCCCAGGATATCTGCTTGCATGAAAATATACCTAAATTGGTGGGACAATTTATCTTAGCCTAATTCATCAGCCTTGAAGTTAGGGATCTTGTGTAAGCTAATTGTGTAGATGTCTTCTCTAGCTGATAGATGATGAGAGGCACTGTGACCAGATGATTTACTCCATCCGCTACAGAGTGCAGGCTCACAGCCAGCTTAAACTGTTGGAAGTCTGTGCAGGTGCTGAAAAGGCTCTCCCATTCCCTGCCCCTGCTGTTTCTTTCCACACCTGCTTTCATGCTGGCAGCAAGGGCTGAGGATTGGGCAGCCATCCAGACCAAGGAACTGAACCAGTTAATAAACTTAAAAGAAACAAAACAAAACAAAAGAAGATTTATTTTCCATGAGATCTAGTGAGATCTTCATCGGTGCAAGCGTGGCAACGGGGACCCAGACTGCTTAAATGTGAGCTTGAAGCCACACCCTGAAAGGGGCTAAATCATTCTGTGAAAATGCCCAGACAGCCACCCTTCCCATGGCTAGATTAGGGGAAATGAACCCCTCCCATGGTCAAGAGAGGTAGAAGAACTCAGTCCTTTGTTCTCATAAAAACCACTACTAAATAAAAATAAAATCTTCCTCTCTATTCCCAGGTATGGCATTCAAATGCTTACATACAAATGTACAGGTTCACAGAGTCTCAGTGGGCTGCCTGCAAAGCTAGTGATAACTGTGCTTTAATAATCCAGTTGTAATTAGTTTTAGTCTTGTCTTTCATACAAAAAAAAGACGGGTTGTATATTCCCAGTCTGTTCATCATTCTGTGGTCATAACAACAAGGGGCAGCAGCACATCCTCAAGACAAAAACAGCCTACATACAGGAGTGGGAAAGGCTCAGGGAAAAGCAGGTTGAGTGAGAAAGGAATCTGGGAAAAATATGCTCTCTCATAGTCTTCCAGGGTGACTCAGATGGGAACCTTAAAGCCTGTCTTCAAGCCATCACTTGACTTCAATGCACGCACGAGATCTCCAATGAGATGTGAGTGGCAGGGGTGCGGCTCAGAGCACACGCTGGTACTGCACTGGGAACACTGGTGAGGGGACAGCTCCATCACACCAGTCATCAGCTCTACTCTCACTGCACCAGACGCCGTGGGGTGCTGCACGCTGCCACTGCTATTACTTCTCCTAAGTCTCCTTTCTTTCCCGTGGAAATGGGTAAACGGGAAGCACTGAAAACATGAAGTAGCTTGATGGAGTCCATCGAACTTTCTGAGATAATCAGACAGAGTGAGAACAGAGGGTAGGGAGTGAAGAATAAGGACATAAATGTTCACCACATTTCAAATTTTTAGGTGTGGCTACTGATTTAGGGTGACCACACTTTGTGATGCTAAGGTGAAATTGTTAAAGGCTGAGTCTTCAAAGCATATTGAGTAACCCATTTTCTGAAAAAAAAGAAAAAGAAAAAGAATGCTTTCAAAAGCATCGCCCAAACCGTGTGCTATAACAACAAAACCACGGATGTCACTTCTGAAAGCAGATGCTACAAATTGCTTTTTCCTTGTGGACATTTTAAAAGCAATAAATACAGCAGTAATGAAATATCAGCATGCATTTCTATTCTTCTAGCATTGATTCACCAAAGAAATGAAACCTCAAGGAAACCAAGCAGCTAAATACATATTTGTAGAAAACCAAATCAAGGGTCCTTCTGTTTTAGTGGGATTTCATTGCTCCCTGCAGAAATTGGAAATTCAGCAGTCTCCAAGCATCCACATCTTTTTGACACCGATCAAAAGTCCCCATTTTGTCCTTGAAGTCTGACTGCTGAAACAGGTCCAATTGCTAGTAGATGTTGCATTGTGTTCTGGACTGTTTTTAGCTTTGATGTGGTATTTCCAGGAAACCGTTTCACGCTGATACACTAGATGACAATTCAATCACATATCCTTATCCTACTGAGCTAATCTTGTTTACTCAAGCTTTTTTTCTGCCCTGTTAACATGTGACAATCCATTTCAGTAGCTTTCATCTGTCCACCATGCCTTTGAACTACATGCTCTTGGAGCTGCTCTCTGCTCTTCTGCAGGCCTGTACTGGTGCCACTTGTACTCCACTTGTATGTGTTTTTTTTAAGATTTGCATAAACAGGGAAGAGCAGTAAAATTAAGGATCTCTGATATACTAAGCTCCTCTCTGGGCAACCTGCTCCCTTCCCTTAGGCAGATTCCTAGTGTAGGACTTTAAAGGACTTTTAAGCAATGAAGACAGACCTTCAGATTTGAATGGATGAAGACCATTAGCATTCACGTCATTTTATTACTGTTCTGTCTCTTCCTCTTCTGGGGCAGAAAGTCACAGGATGTAACATCCTCAAATGACAGCTGGGATCTTTTGTCATTCTTTCAGGGACAGACTCAGCTTTGATCTACATCCCTCTGACAGCTTTGTTTTATTTTCTAAGTTAGAATTAGATGAACAACACATTTGCACCCCTCACAACGAACCACTATGACGGACACTTGTAGTATCACACAGGCTTCACACAATGCATCTGCAACACAAGTTCTTTCCCTTCAGGATAAAAGTGCAAGAGCTAAGCACAACATCTCCTGCACCAGCCTTCAGGTTCACTGCTGTTTGCAAAAACTATCACATTTGTCTCAGAGCTTCCTCGTATTCAGTCATTCAACACTAGACTATCAAGAGCCAATTAAAATACTGCTCTAGGCCTGGGAAATGAGGTGAGGTTGACAAGATAATAGGAGTGGAACAATTAGAGTTAATTAGCCCAGTGGGAAATACGTTCCCAAGCAGCTACTGGTGAGAGGCTGGGTTGGCAAGGTAATGAGTCTAGACTGGATATACCAGAACAGGCAAAGCTTCATCTGCATGGAGAAGTGGCTGGCACAGGGCTTCTGACTCACCACCACATACAACAGTAAGTTCTGGGCGAATATGATGCCCTACACAACCCTAGTGAGCTGGATGGAGTATGTGTGGCCATGCATGTCCACGTGTGGGTCTCCTTGTACTTGTCACCAGCAGCAAATGATCTTGCATGCTGAGGGTATATGTACACCAGCAGAGGAGCATGAAGAGAAACACTGGTGGTAGAATCCATGCCTTAGCTTTACTGGCGAAAAGTTGGCAAAGCGGGGAATCAGACTGGTAGGGGGAGAAAGCTACAAAGGCAACTTTGGTAGAGCTCTTCAGCTAAGTAACTCAGCTACTAAGTGCTTCATCCATCTCTCTTTGTTATTTGGTGGGAGGAGAACGAGCCTTGAGGCACCAGCAATTATCCTTTTAGTGGCATTTCAATGGCAATATTCCCAGTTGCCAGAAGCTCTAATAAATAAAACGAAAATACATACTGCTAAATTAGAACACACAACTATAAACAACATTTTTCTCTTTGCTGGCCAAGTAAATAGCTTTTGTAAGGAGTTACTCTGTCGATTGCTATCCAGTCAGAAAAAAAATCAGCTGCTTTTCTTCTATTTCAGAAGTAATCTCAGAGCTTTGATTTCAAACAAGCACATCTATCAAATCAGCAAGGGTTGGGTCTTTTGACCTGTGAATATTCATGAGGAGAAGGGATTTCCTCTTACCTTTTCCTATGTGTCTTCTGGTGTTTTCTATAGTAGAGTTGCGGTTTACATTTGAGAGTAGACCCAGGCAGAACCTGTTTTTATTATTTGAGGGATCTGTAAATCCATCTATAAGGATACTTCGAGAGGAAGCCTGGAAAGTTTCCCCTACGCGGTTGTTGAGTTCATAGTACGCAACTGAGCACCAGTGTTGGGGTTCCTCATAACAAACAGGCCGAAAGTCTGTAGGAAATAAAGTTAATCAGCTGTTCAGGACTCAGTAATATTTTTCTAAAAAATCCTCTATTTTCTTTCCTCTCTCCCACTCTCAGCCCCCCCCCCATTGGTTCAACTAAACAGCCACTTATGCCATGCTTTGTCTCAACAGAAGCTTCTGTTGCTTCTTAATTTTGTGACTGAAGTCCCAAACATGCGAAAGGCTGGTGCATCAACTTAACTCTAAACCTCTGAGGAGTCACAGTTCTTCTTAAAAGTGATAACTCCACTGCATTAAATCAAGCACATGCTGACATTCCTTGCTGAACTGGGGCCCAAAATCTACACTGAAAATAGTAAGGGATACATCTGCTCTGCACACCAGCAGGAGCTAGGGATGACAGATGGGCTCAAAGCAAGTCAAAACTGAGCCAAGCCTTCAGCCTAATACCAAACTCTGTAGTTTAGAAGTAATAAATCACTCCCCCCTCAATTTTTTGCATGCTTTCAGACTTTCCACTTCCATGTGGGACTGTAAGCAGAAATGTCAGCAAGGTCATTTCTTTTGGATGTGCAGGATTTCTAAGTCAGAGAAAGACTCAAAAATGTAACAGAATCTCTGAGCCTCATTTGTCCTGCAGGAATTAGTAGGAAACCTTATCCTGCCTGCTCACCGCAGGCATGTGAGCCCAACTGCCCCCACAGCACCTCTGTTCATAACCTCTAATAAACTCCCAACTAAAATTCACTAGGATAGTGATCAGGGATGGTAAACTATGATAAAGAGATTAAAGTAGGTTGACAATTTATTTAAAAGTACTGGTGTCTGATAACTTGTTATTATCTGGCCATTCTGTGTACCCATCTGTAATTAGCACTATCCCCCTCATCTTCCTTCTGCTCCAGTTCTGTGCTACATACAGGCTCCTCACTGTTTCAGAAGGCTAGCAATATTGTTTTAAAGTGCATGTGCATGCACAGTGTTCAGTCCTCATTCTATAAACAACATTTCTTTAGGACTACAATATGCTGGACTGAAAGAATAATGGTGATTTTCCCTTTGCAGTAGCAGGAAGCCAAAGGAAAACCCAGCAGAGGAATGCCATTTCCCCTTGCTGCTCTAGTACCCACCACTAGTACCTGCCAGTACTAGTCTGAAGGTAGCAGAAACCATGCTGGAGAGGTCATCAAGTTGTTTTGAAGGGTGCAAGGAGGACCCCAGATCCTTCTTCTCTGACCATCCATGCCCTCTACCACTAAAGCATTCTTATAAGAGACAAAGAGATCTTTACAGAAGACCAAACTCTTTGTCACTTTGTCACTTCCTTTTCTTTTCTAGCCAGCCAGAAATGCAACATTAATACAAAGATGGAAGTAAGAAAGGTCTTAAAGTAGTTGAAACCCAGAACTGAAGGAGATAAAGAAATGAGTTCTGATATTGATAATGCTTTTGTGTGTTACATTGCCTCACCATCCTTGATTTGATATGTTTATCTATCTTTACAATGTAGATAACAGTGTTTGCTTTCATTAACAGCTTTTTAACTGTAATAGTCCATGGATGGAAATCAGGTCTAAACTCTGTAACTTTGCATATAATTCATGGAATTCTGACATCAACCTATTCTGCTGGCTAATGGATGGGCCTAGCACACAGCCTCACTGCAAAACTGCCTGAAACCTATTATTACAGGTCACTGAACCTTCCTGTCCAAATAAAAGATTTTTTTCTTAACAGTTTTTATTTAAAGAATAGTACAAATGGTTATTTACTTTCAGCTTCTCCATCGGCAGATTTACCTCCGTTGGGCAAAGACAGCACTAGTTGACTTTCAGCTATTGCATCCATTGACCGTCCATTGTGGATTCCTGGAGGTTCTCTTGCATGGTAGGGCGGGGGTGGAGTTTCCACTATATGGAAGGAAGGAAAGGAAGGAAGGAAGGGAAGGAAGGAGGGAAGGAAGGAAGGAAGGAAGGAAGGAAGGAAGGAAGGAAAAGAAAGAGACACCTAAATCAGTATTTCAGCACATGCCTCATGGCTTTTCCTGGTGAATACTTCACTTCTTCAGCATTGTTTAACTAGAGAATGGCTGGAAACAGCACAAATCCAAACTTGACCTCCCTTCAGTCTCTAGACTAAGAGCATTGCATGTTCAGGAAAGATGAGAAGGAAAAGTTGTCATGTTGGACAAGTAGCATTTGAAAGAGAGAGGGACAGTCACAACAGTGCCTCAGGCCTAGACCCATGTGCAGTCAAGCTCTCTGTTAACACCAGTTGTTACCCTAAGAAACTAATGCAGTTTGATCCCTCAGTTCCAGACTACTCTCATTAACTTAAAACTTGAGGAGGATGATTTAAGAGCAGAAGCTAACTATAATTGACCCTCTGGGAGAAAGATCTTTCTTCACAGGCTATAAAAAAAAGCCTGTGGAAAGCATTTACACTCTAAAATCAGACTCAGCAAAACTCTGTCCAGATTTGCTCTTTTTATCGCTGTCCTACAAAGGAAGGCTGTCCCTCTCCTGGTTTGCTCTGTCTCCCATCTAAGAGCAATGGATGTGATGAAAATATATGGAGAAAAAGTAGCAACTCCCAACCTGCCCAGCTCCTGATTTGTTGCATTTACAAGAGGCTTATGTGCAAATTATGTCACCATATACAAGCTTGCAGGACTAAGGGTGTCTTTAAGAAGACCAGGGTTTAGCTTGGCTCCAGGCTGAAATTCCCTCTTGTGTTTGAGATCTGTTGGTTGGCCCTCAAAACAGAGCAACTTCACCCAGAGAGGATAACTGTGGATTGTCTCATAAGACAACCATTGTATCTTCCAGGTAAGTACTGCACACGAATGTTATTCTATTAAAACATTTTTCAGGATTTAGGAATTTCATACGCTATATGTTATTTCTAACACATAGATGACATAACCCTCCTACAGAAAATTCAACAAGCTAGAATAGTAAAAGAAAATCAAGAAATAGTGGAAGAGAAAACAAGTTACAGAAAGGAATATAATGCAGTTATATGGGTACTTTTGATGTCTACACCTAAGCTAGTCACCATAACCTCTCCTTATGCCCACTAAGGAAAAGTAGGCACCTGCAGACACAGTGTATCTCAGCTACTTTAGACAGACACAAGGAGATGCAATGAATCTGGTTCTAGGAGTGCCCGATTACAAAGAGTGTATAGGCAATTGCATAAGATGTAGAAATTTGCATTGTTGACATCTATATTTGGTCATACCAATCCCACTCAAGGTTCTTGATGTAACTCCAGTTTGATTTAGATAGCCTTCCATCCCTGATAGTTACACAGGCAAATTGTTCTTATCATCATGCCATGTGCTGTGATATACTGAAGTTCAGGTTGAGCCACTTCCATTTTTAAGTAGCTTTGCAAGGTCCCAAGTTCAGTTAAATGCACGAGTCAGAGTCATTACATAGGTGGAACAGGCCTGATTTACCTGTCAGGACCAGCTCCACTGAATCCAGCTTGGTTACACAGAGGTGAAAGAAAAAATACAGGAGAAGACAAACAAGTCTTACTACTTGCTGAAATGTTTCGATGTTGCTAAATATGACTTAATCTGAAATATAGATCTGGAGAAGAAATGAATGAAGGCACATTCAATGAATGGAGAGGGAAGGAAAAACATCACATTGTATTGAGAGATCCAGCTTAAAAGGAAGTTCAAATACTACAAATACCTTGTAAAACTTAACACCTTTCTTGCACTTAAGATGAAAATAGGTATATAATTAAGGACATGAATTTAAATGCTTCATAGTTGAGACACTAAAACCTTAAGCTACAAGATTTTGACCTTAATTAATCTTCATGAAAAAGATGAATTGAAACTATTTTAGACTTAAAATGCAGAAGTCAATCTGGAGAATGTTTTGATATCAAAACTAGCTCTCAGCTGTGTCGCATTAACAGCAAAAGCATAGGTAAATTCTCAGATAATTAGAGCAGTACTAAGGAAGGAGTTCACAACACAAACAGTCTGAGTGACATAACCCTACCGATCTCAGAGCCATGAAACATGTTCCAAAGTCATAAGTGGCTTCCCCACGCATTTCACCGGGTTGTTAAACACCTTAATTTCCTGAAGTTTACACAGTCCACGGGGTCACCATACATTTAAAAATGTTTCTGCACACCCATTTCCCCATTCTATCCTGTCTCTCTTGATGGAGTTTCTAAAGGTCCCTACCCTCACCATCTTAGGTCCCTAACTTAGGTCTTGCAAGTGCTCTTTTTCATGGATTGTATTGGAAGCTCGGATGGCTGACTTGAGGCAGAAGGTAGCCTGGCACTCATGCCTCTCCTCAGCTTTTCCCTTACAGTAATCATGAAATCTCACCCAGGCACTTCTAAGAGCCAGATGACTACAATTTTTAGTCCCTTGAGCATCTGTCAGAAGGACTGGGAGACAATACTAAGAGACAGTCACAAGAAATCACATTCCAAATCCATTCTGTCCAATAGTTCAATCTGCAGCTATACCCTGAGAGTAGCATCCAGAATTATAGCCTGACCCCAGGCCCTGGCAAGAACCTCAGCTGCCCCAGTCAGGTTGTCTGAAAGCTCATTCTTACCCATGAGCTGATAGGGACTTCCTGGTCCAGAAGAGCTTTCTGGTGAGTTGGGGTAGCTGATGCTGTTAGGCGACTGGGAGAACATGTGGCTGGGTGATGATGGAAAAGGGGTGCATGGAGGATGCTGGAAAGAATCAGGATAGGTGGCATTGTGTGGCATCAGTGGCTCACTGTGCAGAGAAGTGTTTCGAAACTTGGCGAGGAGGCTGAGGTGAGGGTTAAACTCACTGTGTCTTGGAACGAGTACAGGAGGTAGGACTGAAAATAAAAACAACAGGAAAAACATGGTTAAAACTGCATTCTTGGAAGTATCTCTCTTTGTATGTTTAAAAGAGGCATATTCCAGGCTGCCCAAATATTGCTGTCTGTATACAAGCCATTGAAGGGCAACAAACCTGTTCAAAAACAAGACTAAAAACCTGATTCTTGGACCTTTTTCTCCAGATTTGAAGACAGTTACAGCAGTTCCATATGCAAAATATGGAATCCTGACTTGAACAAGGCACCATAAAATTCACAGGTATGGCATGTGCACGCAGCCCTCTTGCAGAAATGCAAGTGGCACATTTCTCCCTCTCAAAATTATCTATTCCTTCCTTCTTCAAAGACTGACCATGTCAGGAATTTGCTAAATATTATCACCAGGATGTGCCAAATTCACAGCCAAGTTTAATAACAATTGATAGTACTCTGCAATACACTGCATATTTTACTACCAGTGTGTCGCAGATGGGTAAAATGAAGCACAGACCTGAAGATGACACCAGATCTGAAATGATCTGTGGTGCTTGAAAATGCTGCCAGCCAGCCAGTGAGATCTTTAAAAGGAAATGTAAATGGCAATTCAAATACTGCAGCAATATTAATTTAGCTCTTGCAATATAGTTAGAAAAGATCTAGCATAAGGAGTCATATGTCAGTGGTTGGTATTTAAGACATGAAAAATGCAGGTAAGAAAACTGAAATCCAAATTAACCCATGTAAAAATTTGTCTAGTGGAGGATATCACCCCTCTTCACAAACTCTCTTCACTTACATCTCATACTGTCAGTGCTGTTAACTGCATTGCTCCATCGAGAAACCCAAAGTTGACCCAAATTACTTTGGATTCTGACACATGAGGAGCAAGAGCAAAACTGGAGTCAAAACACTTTAAAAAATCCAACTAGTGAGTTACCTATGAAGATGCAGTCCCTAGGCTGGAACACAAAAAGGCTTGCTAAATAGTTCTGCATATGGGAGTTCAACCTGAGGCTTTAACTGGGTCCCCTGTAGTCCTTGAGGGGAGAACAGCACCTACAATGGGCAATTCTTGTATCCCAAGTTTTCTCTCTTAGTTACAAGCCCACATAGTACCTAATTATCTTAGTTAAGGCCTTAAACACAGGCAGGGAGAATGAATCCCAAGTTGCTATTGTGCAGATCTAAAAGCCACCAGAGAAGATAAGGAAGCAATTTGAGTTATTGTGACCAGAAAGAATTGCTCCAACACTGGGGACAACTCGGCAGGCTTGAATTGATTGACTTAGTGTCCAGAGATCCACTGGCCTAAGTCCCAACAGCACATCATCTCTTGGTCTATCCTCACTAGTTTATGGAAACAAATAGCAATGTGCACTCTTGATTATAAGCTCTGACGGGAACATATGGTTTGAATGTGTTTCCAAATACTGCTGGAACCCAAAAGCTCTGTCTAGGTAAGGCAGATTCTTTTTAGGTAGGTTAGCTAACACCTTTTAATTATAGCAAGCTCTCATTTATTCAGTTTGATGAAAGAGTGAAATAATTGCTGTAAAGCAAATAAAAAATATAGATAATGCAAAATGTGCATGAAAAGAGGCCACAGGAACACTCTCCTTGGAATGCACATCAATTGCTCAGACAGCTGGGGCAGTTTAAGCAGAAGGAAGAGAAACACTGCCTGGTACCAACAGCAAGGATATAGCTTCTTGCTTAATGTAGCACAATGCTGCAGCTGGGGCAGGGTAAAACCATGCATATGCCCACCCTCTGGCACATACCATTTGGGAATTTGCCAGTCACGCATGAACTGAAGACCTGAGCCTTAAAACCATACAAAGTACTGGACTGATGGCAGGGAGTTTGCTGCAGAAGTTTCCTTCTTACCTGCCTGGAAACACAAGCACTGGGATACCAGTTAAGAGACTAGACATAGACCCTTCTCTGGCCTAATGCATTTCTAATTACCTTCTGGCCAGGACAAGGATGGTGCTCTGGAGACTACTCTCTTCCCTTCTGCCTCTGATATAATGCCCCTATCTGCAGGATGAAGATTCTGCTGCGACATTCTTAAGACCTTTGGTAGAGAAAGCTATTTCTGCTTCTTTGCTGCTTTTTTAGCTTTATACATTTCCTAGACTCTCCGGGTAGGACTCATACAGGCATTAGAACTACTCACACCTGACATGCAATGCCTAGTCCCTTGTGGATCTCTTCATAGCCAGTGGAGAGAAATAGACTTTTACTGCTATGTTCATCTGCTATATATTGGGATAAGCCCACTACCACCGCTACAGACATGGTTTTGGTGAGCTGGATCCCTCCCATCCCATGCTCTTGTGAGCAGCTCCAGGCTGTGAGCTGTTGCTGTTTCTGCAGTTTTCCTCTGCTGCTCCAAGAAACTGGTGTGATGCTTGCCAGGTCTGCTCCTGCTCAGCCAGGTCTGACCAGCAGCCTTAGAAAACAGGGAACTGGTGATCCCTTTGCACCCAGGAGAGGTGCTGAGCTAAGGACAGCTGAAGGTACCACTGCTAAGGAAGCAGCTTTCTTCAGCCCTGTGAGAACCTGACACAACTCCTCTAAATGAAAGCTGAGAATCTGGATGAGTGAACTGCGCTTGCCAAGGAAAGCCTTTGATTCGCCTTGAGTGAGTCAGCAAGAAGAATTTTCAAGCCTTGAACTCCTTCCCAGCTCTGACCAGGCCACTCAATTTCTGCACTGCTGTACAGTTTTTGCCACCTCACTCAATCTTTCCACTGACTGTTCTGTGGCTGCCTGGAGGGCTAAAGCCTCTGTGGTGGTGAGGAATCCAGAGATTTTCTTGTTTGTGGTTAAGAGTACCCCAGGGGGCCTTGTTCTCCTTGTTCTTTTGGTAACATGTCACTCTTCAGGGCTCAACCACGCTGAAGCAAGTGTGACCAGAGGCACAAAACTGAGTGATTGAGTGTATTGGGACCTGTCTGTCCTCATAATTTTCCTGCATTTTCTCCACTCAATGGGATCCTTTTATTCTACCTGTTGTTGTCCACCAAGAGCCAGAGGTGGATCCTTCCTTCTATGCATGCCCAAATGTTGATGATCTTTGTTCAACTGACAACAAATATGACCATGACCCAAGTCCTGGCACTGCCTTTCATGCACAAGGCTTTCCCCTGTTCCCTTTTTCTGCAACAGTTCTTGCTGGAAACCTGGCTGTGCCCAGAGCCAGTGACTTAAGTGCTAGCAAGCAAACTATCTGCCCCAGTTTAATTCCAGGTGCAACATCCACACTGAGATTTCTCACACATCAGTCCATCTCTGCAAAGCTTACTACTTTTGGAAACCTACTCTCTGGTGAGATACACCTATTCTCTGTGCCCACAACCATTCATGAACACCAAATGCATGGCCAACAGTGAGATCATCAGGTGGTCTTCCACCTGGGAGGCTTGAGGAAAGCAATCAGTCTGAATCAAAAATTCGTTTAGGCTCCTGCTGTCTACAGCAATGGTGCACCCTTGAATTTGCAGTATCTACACGTGAATGATCTCATGTAAAAGTAATAGTGCACATGTTTAGGCAGCTTCTATATTTTTCTGAAACTGCACCTGACAGCAAACTATTCAGACTTCTGACCAGCTCTTCGAAGTAAATAATCAATGGGGAAGCAGAGCCTAACCACCATACCTATCTCCCTTGGGCTAGGTGGCCTAACCCCTCTCTGCAGTGGGATGTTGCACAAATAGAGGAAATATTTGCTGCTTTTTTTCTAAGTGGTGCCTGCCACTCAGCAGACCTGAGAAGAAATCTGCTGGGCACACTAGTAGCAGCAATAAAAGTTATGCATAATCTGTGCAGTATTGGTCAGCAGAGACTAAAATGTGTCTGGGAAGCCTGAGGATACAACAGAGGCAATGAAAACCCTGAATCTCAGACCAGAGCTTAAAGCTGCTTGCTAGTAACAGAAGTCTAGGGATCTGCAGGGCAATCAAAGAAAGGGTGAGGCACTCCCATCTTTGACACAATTCACTTCCATCCTGGTTGATTCTATGATTCACTCATTCTGGATAAAAGTTAAAGGATCTGTTCATAGAGTGCTTGACTCAGCAAGAAAGACTGCAGTGATGGAAAGTGATCTCCAAAAGGATGGACATTTTTATGAATATGATACTGGCATGTGGATTATAAAGAAATGCAGTGCTGACTTATTCCATGGGTGGATTTTTTAGTTCCAGAGGATGAGACTCAGAGAATCTTGTATAAGTCTCAGATCACCAACAGCCAAGATGCAGAAGATTTCCTGCAGTTAAAGTGGACTGTTGTTTAAACAGACTGGCACCTAGATCAACCAGTCCCATAGACTTTTCTGTGGTGATCTCACTGCTACCACTTTCTCATGAAGCTTATTTCTTCTCTTGCCTCACCAACATCTCCATGCAGCACTGCTGTCTAACTGGAGGTGCATTACACCACTTGCACTGGTGTAAATTATCTCTCCTGCAGCTGCCCCAGCACAGCTGAGTAGGTTGTACTCTTTGCTATATCTCATCTTTAGTAGGGAGGTGTCTCACCTGTGAGCTTTGGATTCTAAGCTGTCCCTGTAAGAGGAGTCTTAAGGGTAAATATAACATCCTGAGAACAATTCTTGGGTCCTGTGGAGAACTGGCACAGCACAGCTTGCATACTCACAGATGCACTCTCTTTCACCTCCGAAAGAAGGTGGTCAAGTCCAAAGTGCTTAAAGCCCCTCCTGTGGGCTAACCCCTGCACCCTGACTACTGCTGGTCCATGAGAGTCCACATGGGTCAAAGCTATTCCTGGGATCACACTACCAATTCAGCAATACCAGACCTGCACCTTGTCCCCTTCTCATTTACTAGTAGAGATGTAGCCAGTGTGCTGCAGAGACAAATGATAGAGATGTGCTCAGAGCTGAAAACTACTGAGTTTCAGGGTCAGAACAAGCTTTGGCAGCCATTTAGCAGCTGCTGGACTACCCCAGGATCAGTGTGTTTTAGCTGGCACTGAACAGATGAGAAGATCAGAGCTGAAAACAGAACTGTGCAGTGCTGTCACCTACTGCACCGAGGAGACTCCGCAACTACATAGGAGTTACACCGGAAGAAATGAGTAGACACTAAAGACTGCAGCCTTCAAAAAGAAAGATACACAAAATGGGATATTTTATAAGCATCTTTTCTTAGATTCTTGCAGAGTTTATTTTAGCAAGGCAGGAGATCAGCTCTTCCCACTGAAAACTGTTGACAACAAGCACCACTCAGTGTAGCTGTAAAATTCTAGTTGTGACAATGTTTACAGCAGTTCGGATACAACTTCACAGTGACAGCTCTGCTGCAGTGGAAGGACTATCCAAAGAGGAAGCAGCCCCTGTTGTTTAACAAATGTTAACAAATGCCCTTATTTCATCTGCGTGAAAAGAAACATCCCACAGTTCACTTATCTGATCCTAATGTCACCTCAGAGTAAAGTTCATGCCAGAGAAAGAGTAATCACAGAATAATAAGTATACACTTACCCACCATATCCATTAGTAAATTAAATTACTGTGATTTTTGGCAGCAAGGAAGAGCTAGGTTAGACACTAGAAATCATTTTGAACTGTAAGGATAGCAAAGCAATAGATTTACTTGCCTGGGGAGGTTGTGGAGCCTTTATCACATGGGATTTTTAGAGCTCATTAGAAAAAGAGCTGTCAGGAATGCACCTGGTAATTTGTTTTGGTTTGAGAGTCTGGGCAGAGGAAAACAGGATGACTGCTCAAGATCTCTGTCAGCCCTGCTTTCTAAGATCCCTATAGAAGTCAACACTGAACACTACAATTTTTTTTACAGCTGTTTCATTGACATAAACCCCAATTAAATGACCCTGCAGTGGGGTCCTAAGTTTTTTTAGTGCTGATCAAGTCCAGCCTAAAGAGGATCATCAGCGGAAAATTTCAAATTTATGGGAACTTGGGGGGATTTATTTCACATAAACTCCTCATGTAAATCCCACTTAAGACAGACCACCAGGAATTTTAGGAAAAATCAACTGACTTGGTTTCATATCCATTGCGAAATATGCCATCTTACTGCAAATCTTATCTTTAAAGAGTGAGCTAGTGATACATGTGTCCTGTGGATTAATGAGTGGATTGTTGGTTTTCAGATGAGGAGACATAAATCTCACCAGGGTGGTAAGTCTAGGCTGGTGCCTAGATTGCATGCAAATGGACATCAGTTCACATGGGGACTATTCAGCACCCACATCCATAGCAAGGAAGCTGTTTTCAGCACCCTGGACAAGATCCATGAGCTTTCAGGGGGATGTGGACCCCACCTGGCAAGCGACTCCTTAATCCCTCCTTACTCCTGGCTGCCAGAGCTGCGATGCCACTGGGCAGGCTAAGACCCAAGATCCTTCCATCACATGGGGCCTGCCTCTTCACATTTCAGAGCACAACTCAGTAGGATGCACCAAGACCAGACCTGCCATAGCAAGAGCTAATAGAGATATGTGAATCACTTGCAGACGACATAATTACCTGGGGTTTCCACCCGACGATAATGGTAGGGGTTAATGCACACTTCTTTCTGTTTTGAGCCAAAGGGGAACTCACAACATTCCAGTGGTTTCAACTCATGGTGAGATTGTAAATCAGGCCAGCGCCACACTCTGCAGTATATGACGTGGGGAAGCCCCTTGCGGTGAGACACCTGCAGCCGCCCATCCAAGGAACGTGGGATCGTCACACATTTACTGGGCTGCCCTGGGCAGCTCAGAGCCCTTTCCAGTTCTTCCATGGCACCTTTTTTCTTCTTTAACTTCTTCACCAAGGAATCAACAGCTTTTTCTGCCCACTTTTCTTCTTCATCTCCTTGTTTCCAGCCCAGCAGCCTTTTCACTGCAGGGCTGGTGAAGGAGAACAAGGAGCTGATTGGGGTGCTGGAGTGCATAAGAAGCAGAGATTACACACGAGCGTCAACGGAAGCACAAACTGCTTTCCTGCCTTGCAAGGCCTGCACGGAGTTTCCACAGTATTGTGATAGCCACTTCCTTCAAGAAAAGGTTCTTCCACACTTATATTTTTGCAGTCTTGGGCACTGGTTACAAGTAGTCCAAGAGGGTGGGTCTCAGAACTTTCCAAATATCATGAAACTGCTGATGAAGCCTAGAATAACAACATAATACACAGTTAGGCTTCACACACTCTTTTCATTGTTCCTTCAATAAAATATTTTGAAAGAGAAATTATTCAAAATGCATAGTTAATTTTCAATGGTTTTCTGTTTGTTTTTTCTTGTTTATTTTGGGTCCAAGCCTCTCCTCCCTACTATTCTCCCCACCCCTTTTAGAGTTAGAGTACGGAAAGCATTAAGTATCCAGTCACTTCAATTTTTGTTTAGAGTTTAATGTACCAGGCAAATGGTTGTTGGACTGGGATTATATTTACTACAAAAGAAATGTACCTCTTTTTTATATTCAGGTAGCTGTAGGTTCAGCTCAAGCATCTTCTATGAAATTAAATCTGCAACATCAAATTTTATGGAAGCAATAAATAGAATATTGTTCTGATTTCAACTCCCTTTCTGTCCCTCCAATCTCACTGTACGGTCAAGAGTTGTGCAATGTTAAGTGCAAAATTAATTTCAAATTCAACTACTCTCAGATTTCATTTAGGGCCTTTGAAAGATCTGTTACTATTCTCTAAGCTTATTTATATTTTCTCACATAGAGGAGAAAAACCTTGTTTTCCTAGTCTGTCTGTTTTTCTCCAACAGTTCACAGCTTTTTGGATCCAAATCACAGATTTTTGGACACAGTTTGTGCTGGATGAGCACTCCTGCTAGGAGTTGCTGCATCTGACAAAATCCAACAGAAAGTTTCGTTCTTGAGGGATTTTACCTTTTTTTTTTTCCTTCGTGTAGCTGGAGCCAGTCTAATTTTAGCTGAAAATGACATATTTCCACTGACTGGAACTCTGAGGAAAGATGTCCTTGTATGTCAAGCTGCTTTAAATATACTTCACAGACCTCCCATGCATAGTAAGTCCGAAGGTCTGAACTATACAGAGGGCACTTAAAACAGGAGATGGGGGCAGCTTCTAAATGGATGCCTCCAGAGAAGCAGCTCCATGACTGCCCTAGTCCGACCTTGTGGACCTTCCTGCCAGTAAAGGCCTGGACTGAGTCCTCAGCATCGCTTATATGCAGCTACTGAGGAGACAGATGTTGCCCAGTGTTGGGAGCATCAGAGCTTCAAAACCATATTATTCTGCAATTTCCTTAAATGTACAGGTCTTGTAAGGGTTCAAAGGGCACCTGGGGACACCATGGGCAGGCACAGGTACAACACATTGAGACAGCAGGCCAACCCCAAAGACTGTTCCTTGGCAGAGTCTGACATCCTCAGCACCACACAGCTCTGGAGCAGGCTGCAGAGTAAGCACACATGGCCCAGGGCAACAGAGCCTCTTAGACAAGGTGCGATGTTTACTGAGGACCAAGGACTGCCTAGAGCTGTTTTTCCCTAGCTCTACTGTTTTGTTCCCATGCCCATCCCTCTGCCCCACTTCATTCCCTTTTAAGATGCCCAGTGCCCTGAGAAAACACAAAAACATAATGAGCTTCTTCCACAAGAGCAGCAATGGTGAGGGCAGGAGCTCAAATTCCCAAAAGCCTTCCAAAGCGCTAGGGAAGTGGAAGCACTTGGTCCCACAAGAAGAGAAAGCATAAAAGTGACTCTTTGGCATGTCACAAGCACCAGCAGCAGCTGCTATACCCCAAGAGATTCATATTCCAAGCACCAGTCAACAGAGCATGAAGATATGCACAGGGGGACTACAAAACTGGATGGCAGAACAGGCACACCTTGCTTCAGGCACCCACCATGGCACTGAGCTCTGGCTTATGCAATTTCTACATTATCAATCTATGTGTGTGTCCATTTGTCCTCAACTGTCAAAAGGGGCTCTTGACAGAGCACAACAGAAACCACTTCATTCATGCCATTCACCAATCAATTCCATGGAACTGCCCAAACTTGTCCCACCACACAAAGAAAAACTTCAGATTCCAGATTTCTTCCCTGCTCCATATTAGTAAAAATCCATTAACATGAAGCATTTATCTGGATAGTTACTAATGCCTCTTAGTCAAAACTGAAGTATATTCCAAACACTTAGAGGGTACATGTGAGAATGAAGTAAATTGAGAATGATTTATCACAGGAAAAAACCTCAAGCTGCTTGTAAAACATAATGTGGATAAAACTTAGGCAGGCAGGCTCCAGCCTTTGCCAGCTCAGCCTACAGAGCCCAGCACCAGCCCCATCTAGACATCCTGTGCAGTGGAGGTGTCTGGCCCTTGCTGCCCCAGTGAGAACCTGCAGAGGATCCACCAGCATACTGCTGTCATTGCTTGTCCACACCATATCCCATCCTCATGTGAGAAAATAAAACAATGCTGGCATCACTGTGGACCAGCCCTGAAAGCAGCAACAGGAAGCAAGGAAAGCCTGGAATGAAAGGCCACTGGACCAGTAGCAGTGTAAAAGTCTCTGCTCCAGGCTGAGAGGGAAAATGGCTCACATTTCTTATCTGAGGGGGTCTCCTGGGCATTGGCATGTGTAAACAACTGCTCCTGATAAGTTAATGTAAAATTACAATCATCAGATACGAAAACACACATGTTCAAGTGAAAGTATTGTCCTGAGATTTTCTTTTCCATTTTGACCGAGGTTTTAAATAAACACATTAATCTCGTTCAGTCAAATTAAATAACTCAACAGTGACATCAGTATGAGTCTGAGCACTATTGTTGCTGGCGGGAGAGTCGCCAAGACTATGTGTATAAAAGCAAAAGCTGTGCTTTGCAAACCATGTGATGTAGTCTCTGATAAGTACATTGCACAATTTCCTACTCCACTCCCCCCAATTTCTTCTAAAATCTTTTTCCCCCAAATTCAATTGGCATATAAAATATAAATGGTATTAAATAAACTAAACAGCTTTCAAATAATATTATTATCAGAACATCCTAGTTTAATGTTATTAAATTACATAATACTGCATACTATTCAGCAGACTAAGCCCTGTGTTGCTAGGCTTAGATACTCCATTATGAAATACCTAGGCAGCCACTCTGCTCCAGGGCTGCAATGACAGAGATGTCAACTCACAATTTAATTTTAACAGTCTTTCAGAACAGCAGTTGCTTAAGCTGTATGTCTTTGGTAACAGGCAACTTGCCTGCCCAACTGGAAACTTCCAGTGTTGAAATGTTTCAAAACCACGCTTGATGTATTTTCTGTGCTGATGACCCATTGTGTGTTTCTTGATGCTCATCACTTTAGAGCAGCAGTGGAGAGGGAAGTGTGACAGTTTTGATTCATATCCCCACCATGTGTATAAAGCCCTGGGCCATACCATGATGGAAGTTCTCATCCAGTCACCTCTATCTCCCTCAGTGACAGTATGATGTGCTATGGTAAGTATGAGTCAGGCATCATTCAGGGGACATTCCTAATACAATCCCCTCCTCTGGGACAACAAGGAAGGCTTTGTCTATCTGTCAGCTAAGTGACTGGCCAACAGTGAACATGGTCAGTCTTCCATGTCATAAATCTTTATTCCATCACTTGAGTTTAGCCTAAGGTCTGAAGCTTCCCTCAGGGAAGAGGCAGAAAACATGGTATATGAGCATGGACCCACCCTTTTGTTTATGCGGCCTGCAGGAGAAGGTGGGACTGGGAATGTGTCAGCCCAGTTTACTGGCTCCAATTCTCCCTAAACATAGGGTGCTTACCTTATCTATGGCTACACTAGTGCTGGGAAACATTTCTGGGCACAGGAACTTGATTACCTGTAGCATAAGTTATTGCCACAGCATCTGGAATGGCTTTGGTCTGTGCCAGTAGCACTCCCACAAATAACTCTTGTGCATAGTTCATGAGTTAGCAGGGATCAGGGGTCACTCCTAATAAAAAGTCTACATGGAGCCACCCTGTTTTGGAGAGTGAGACAGCCATTGCATAGAAGTAAGCCTCTCCATCCCACCTGGCCTCAAGGCCAAGAACACCATAGGGCATGTTTAATTTATGAGTATGGAAGCAGTCTTTCAGTAGAATTTACTTAGCCACATAAACATGTCCAAATTGTTGACACTCATATCTGAGCTGCTCATCCTCAAGTCCCCAAATACCTATTTGAGAAAAACAAGTGTGTACATGGCATGAACCATTCCACCCAGAAGTGAACATCTAGAAAAGAAAAAAAAAAGCAAAATCAAGCACTGCATACAGCTAGTGCTGGGTGAAATGAGTCTCACCTCAAGTCTGAATTATTACAAGGCTAAGGTCCAGAAACATGGACATGAAGTGGAAGAGACTAGGATACTTTCTCTTACTCCTAAGGCCATTTTTCACCTTCCAGTGTAGAAATAGCCCATAGGTCCTCAGGTCAACAGGAGAAATGTGTTGCTCCAGGAGCTGCACTGCAGTAACTTCCACTGTGCTACTAAAGAGCTTGACACACCAAGAGCAGAGAAAAGCAGATGAAACACCGTAATTGTGACCTTACTGTTTCCTAACCAGAGCCAGGTTCTGCTGAAGTCAGTAATAAGGGCTCCAGAGATCTTGGAAAATAAATGTGCCCTCCTCTGTGTCTCACGTGGCAGCATGCTGACAACTCCATTAAGGAAAGATTTTGTGTAGTTTAGATTTCATTTAATGCAAAAAGGATCCACTGTGTCAGGGAAGACTTGCATCAAACCTCAGCAGAATACCTGTGCAGTCCAACATGCTGATGAAGTCCCTTCTAATTCAATTGCCACAGAATCATAGAATATCCTGAGCTGGAAGGGACCCATCAAGATCATCAAAGTCCAACTCCTGGCCCTGCACGGGAGAGACCCAAGAATCACACCACGTGCCTGAGAGCATTGTCCAAATCAAATGCTTCCTCTGTAGGGCTTGGCGCTGTGACAACTTCCCTGGGGAGCTGTTCCAGTGCCCAAACATCCTCTGGGTGAAGAACCTTTTCCTAATGTCTAACCTAAACCTCCCCAGAAACAGTTTCATGCCATTCCCTTGGGCTGGGGGAATTTCCCTCCCATCGGCACAGCAGGGAAATTGTACCAGTCGTTGATACATTTCACCATAAACTTTAGGGCTTGGCGCTGTGACAACTTCCCTGGGGAGCTGTTCCAGTGCCCAAACATCCTCTGGGTGAAGAACCTTTTCCTAATGTCTAACCTAAACCTCCCCAGAAACAGTTTCATGCCATTCCCTTGGGCTGGGGGAATTTCCCTCCCATCGGCACAGCAGGGAAATTGTACCAGTCGTTGATACATTTCACCATAAACTTTGAGCAGAAGTCAAAAGGAAAAAGTGCATGGATGGTAACAAAAACAAGCTTAAAACACAACTGTGTCCAGTCTCCCTCAAAAGCATAACTGTGCATGTGTGTGTAAGCACTGGTGTATGCAGATGTGTGTATGCTTCTGTTGTGGGAATAAAGCTTCAAGGTGCTGCATCCACTCGGAGCACTTGCCAGGGCGAACTGTGCCGTGCGGGGCACGGCTGTCTGTCTCTCAACTGTCTGACATCATCAGTCTCGGTGTCACTGCAACAGCTAAGTGAGGCCACAGAGGGAGATTTCTCAGAGGGTCGTCTAGACATAAGCTGTGCAGTTCTTGGAGATGCATACGGCTGGAAAATGGAGTAGTGAGACAATTATAGCTGGAAGTCTGCTGCTTGGAGACTAAATCACAACAGAATTGGAAGGGAGAAAATTATTTCAGTCAATCATGCTGTGTACATGACCTTGGTTGGTTATTTTTACCTAGCGCCGATTCAGTTACTTCTACGTACCATGAAAGAGAGAAGCATGCTGGTTTCTTAGTGCAACTGAGTCTTGATTTGTTTTCGAATGTGCTCAGCTGGCAGCAGACAGTGCACACTCAGGGCTGACAAAGAACCTTCCAGGTCACATCATCACTGCCACTCGCTAAGGGGATCTTCTACACATTAGCAGGGAAAAGGTTTTTAAAACAAATAAATAAAAATAAACAAACAAAAGTGTGTACAAATATTTGGGCCTCAAATGAGGAACCTCACCAGCCCTGCCTTGGGCCTTAGGTACCAACCCTGTTTGGGTTTTTTGCCGGCACAGCAGCTCAGAGCTGGGCAGGAGAGGTTTCAGATGTGCACTCACTCCAAAACAGCAGTGTGGAAACACACACCTGAGCTGCACGGTCCAGTAACCAGCTCATGGTTTGGGAACAGTGGCCAAATGTTATTCTTGACACATGTAAATGACTTGAAAAAACTCATGTTCCACTCATGGCACCCATAACATCATTTGGGATCCCCCCGGGCTTCTTCTTGTGCTTGGGACCTGCCAGACAAGGGTGCTGTTATGAACCTATCTGAAACCACTGTCTTTCACACCCAAGAAAACACAGTGAATGAATTATTCATTATGATGTTACCGACTTCTTCCACAACCACAGAACCTGACACCCAGGGTTTTAATTAAATAGGATGTAAAGAAGGTTGTTCTTTTTTTTTTTTTTTTTTTTAATTAAGAAACTAGATTTCTTCCTGGTTTGACCCTGGACTGCTCCAATTGAAAACAGCTGCAATGATAGGAGGTAAAGTGCTTGAGACACAAATTTATCCACGTTTCACACAGCCCTGGCTGTTTATTCCTATAAGCTTAAATGAATAATGCAAACTTCTGAAGCTCATTTTCTTGAGTTTTTTCAAGTTTGTTCTGAAAACTTTTCTACATTGAACTTTATGTGAAGTCATTAATATCAAAGAGCCAATCTCACAGCATCGCACGTCTCTCTGGCCACTTGTCCACCCTGTAGAACCTTCACTGAACTCACTGCCTCCCAAACACAGTAAGGACAAAATTTGATGCAAGTGCTCAAAG
Source organism: Acanthisitta chloris (assembly GCF_000695815.1). Lineage (NCBI taxonomy): Eukaryota > Metazoa > Chordata > Aves > Passeriformes > Acanthisittidae > Acanthisitta > Acanthisitta chloris. The sequence goes on from NW_008676097.1 coordinate 44,156, forward strand.
ACCTGTTTCTCTGAGCTTGTGTAATCATGCAAATATTACCTTATCTACTCAGCATCATTTAGCTTCTCTTGACAGGAATAACACAATCTCATTTGATATAAAGAAGGAAAGATTCAAGTATCTAAGCTGCACAGCTTAACACAGCTACATGCATTTCCATAGGCTAAACACTCATGGAAGTGTTTGAAAGGCATAAATTCCATCACAAAAGAAAATTAAGTACCCAGGTCACTTTTAGTATGCTCATGATGCCTGACTAGGAAGGGATGTACCAATTCCTGTGGTGGGACCACTCTGGATTAGTACAATGATGGATGTTTCCACAAAGCTTTGTTAGTGTTCCGTAAGTTGTGGAGAACAGAGGTGCATGGTGACATGGTAACAGTATGCCAATGTGCAGAAGGCTGTTGCAGGCAGGATAGGGGCAACCTTGAGTTTCATATCCACTTGAAGAAACAGGGAGAACATATGAACAGGACAGATACATGTTGGGATAGCTGCTGCTGGAAGTCTATGACTGCATATTGCACAGGCTGCTTCAGGAATAACTGTGTTGGCCTTGGAGAAGAAGGGATTGGAAAATCCCTTGAGAGGAGCCTTTATGACCCTACGTCCCCTACTATGACCAAGGG
>NW_008676097.1:44800-48179 GCF_000695815.1 Acanthisitta chloris
AGCTGCTGCACTAACATGGCTACACTGGCTTCGGCCCCTGGGCTACTTCCATCCAGCTGCTGAGGGTAAACCCAAACCAGAGGGCTGGATGTTCTCACTGATTTTTGCCTTTGAAAATCTCCCACAATATTTGAAGGCACCCCACAAAATTACCACAACCAAAGTCTGTGCAAAAATATTAAACTGGACCGATTTATCTCTATGATCTCTTTGACTGCACTTCACTGGCTTCGGCCCCTGGGCTACTTCCATCCAGCTGCTGAGGGTAAACCCAAACCAGAGGGCTGGATGTTCTCACTGATTTTTGCCTTTGAAAATCTCCCACAATATTTGAAGGCACCCCACAAAATTACCACAACCAAAGTCTGTGCAAAAATATTAAACTGGACCGATTTATCTCTATGATCTCTTTGACTGCACTTCCTTCCTTAGTATTAATTTTAAAGGAAACCAGTGACTGTGATGTTTATAAGGAGGGAACCGCACTGTGTTCCCTGGCTGGGCCACACTGAAGTTTCTAAGATGCAATGCCACAGGGACACATCCTCTTCTCTGCCTCACACCCTGCTCCCTGCAGGCAGGAGGAAGACACATTCACCCAGTGCCTGCCTTACCCCTTCCTGTGGCTGCCTTGCTCAGACTCAGACCAGCAGCTCTGAGGAAGAGCCCTTCTCTCGACTGCCTTCCTCCAGCAGAGCTGAAGGCTAAGGAGCACACGTGCCATGGAGGAACTCTAAGGATGTATTTGTGGGAAAAGGCAGGAGGCAGACGGGTGATGGGGAGGTGCATCAACCTGCCCTGGGAAGCCAAAATATACTCTCATGGCTCTGGTTATCCCCATTTTATAGCCAGTCAGTCCTGCATTCCTCACATACCCACCATTCCCAGAGAAACTGTAGCAAAGCCCATCGGTGTTTCTAAAAATGGAATGGTTGGAAATACGCAAAAAATAGAATTCCTGCTTTTAAAATAAACGCCGACTCGTCTCTAATACAAAGCATGCAGCCAAGTGCCTCCAGAACAAACACTTCACAAAGGAAGAAGGGGACTTGAAAAGAATTTCAGCTCCTAAAGTTTATATTCACACTAATCGGATCCTGTAATCCTTGTTATCAATCACTGGCATTCTTGGACCCGTTCCCAAATACCCATTTGACGAAAAGGATTTGCTTGGAGTTAGATGTTAAGAATGTTGTGAATAAGGTTACATCTAAAGAACAATTACTTCACCAAGGACATGGTACTTTAGTCTGATGGGACCTATTCTGAAAGTTTAGTATCTTAAGTTGTTAGAAGGGAATACACTTTTGGAGTTCTGGCTGTGCATTTTCAATGCACACAGGAAAAAAGGATAAAGCAAATATTCTCCTCATGTTGTATGGTAGCACATCCCACCTACCTCCGAGGAGACCTGAGGGCCAGCTGGGTGAGGTTCAGCAACATGCCAAATACCTTCATTTCCTGGGAGAATACATGGAACTGGGAGGCTGGCTCTCACTGCCTGGTACACAAGGTCTGATCCGGGCAATGGAAACTGGTGCCTGGTTCTCCCCATGCAAGGACAGCATCTTGTGCTTTAGAGATCTGCTGCCTAGTTGTGCCATGCACCTAATGCCACAAAGTCACAATCAACCTGTGGCACTGGCCATTAGCTGGGAACTCTGTTGCCTCTAAGCACCCCATGCTAAGAGAGCACCCTGAGCCACACTCCTAACTGTAGCCTGGCACAGATGCTCCCAACCTAACACCCACGGTCCCAGAGAGAGACATCAGGGAGGTCTGCCTGAAGAGTAACTTAGTTACGGTGTTAACATAGCTGACATCTTTTGCAGACGATTTAGCATCACACAGCTTGCAAAGTGAAACACAGATCAATAGATCATATGGATCATCAATAGAATACTCAAAAGGAAGAACTTCCAGAAGTGCTTCCCCCCAGCTGACAGCAGGCCTGCAGAGGAAGGAACAGTACTGCTGGCCATCACTCCTTCTTTCCAGGTGACACAGCCTGGCCAAGTGCATATGGGGGCATATGTTTGACACTTAGAAGACTTTACATATAGATCATGTTAGCTGTTTTCTATGGAATTGCATTAACATTTCATTGTGTTCAAACCATATCACATTCAAATCTGTTTTTCCTAAAAGGCTTTCATTGTGCATCACTGTGGGAAATTGCTAATGCAATAAGATTGACATATAAGTTCTCCTGCATGAACATCCGCAGTAATCTGTGCTAATTGAGCCCTCAGTGGCTTGTGAAACCCTGCAGGGGGGAGGGTGGGTGGAGTATCCACAGGGCCTATGTCTTGGAGAACTGCAACAAATCAGAGTGTGGAGGACAGGTGAGCACTAATATTAATGTGCTTTATCCATATAAAGATCTGATTCAGTGGCAGTGAATGCCTCAGACAAAGGACCAATGCTCCCAAGCAACAGCACTATTTTCTATGAAAAATATCTGGATATGCTTGGAAGTTATTTCACAACAGGACTAAGAACAAAAGCAGCAAGAACTTGTCTATCTAGTTCCCTCCTGTAGGGGGAAAGGAGGAGACGGCTGGCCATTCCCAGTGACTTTAGCTCGAGATGTGGGTGCTCAGATTCTCCGTAAACCAGAACACTTGCTTATAAGATTAAACAGGCTTCATATGCCTACATTTGAGCCTTGGAGTATAAAACACAAGCTGGATTCTCTTTAGCATGTAAGATGCCATGCCATGTTAACTATCAGCTTCAGAAAACAAGCAAAAATTGGGCCCTAAGTCTTTCACTCTTCTGCAAATCGACCCCAGAATTCCAAGGAATACCCCATCTCTCCAGGCCTGTTTCTGCCCTTCCTCTCCTCTCCTACCACTCAGCTCTGCCCCATGCCCAAGGGTCCCAAGGAAGCCACCACCAAGAGGTGACCATCAGTCCTGTAGGACATGCAGCAGAGCAGGCATGGGAGCTGCAGGCTGCTGCCTCACACAGGAATGAATTTTGGTTTCTCGACTCTAGATGTCTCTGTGGAAGCCTCATGCCGTGTGTGAAGTAATCCAAGATCTGCTGATGAGAGAGAGATAAATTAGCTACCTCATATGTGCTGCAGGGTAAGAAACTGCATGTTGGCAGCTGAGCCAAAGTAATTCAACAGAGACATGTAGGCTTGGATAGGCGAGACCAGCAAGTAACCATAAGGGAGTCTTGAAAAGCCACATGAACTGCTTGTGCCTCTGGTCAGTTCTGTGCCTACTGGGCAGTGTGTGGGATTGCTTCCTGCCACAGGCCTTCAGGTAAATGGCTTTCCCTCAGGTGCCTCGATTTCTGCATCTGTCATACAGGAACCCTGACAGGGATGGCTTGGTAAAGCACCACCAGCTCTGCTGATGAGGAATGC
>NW_008676097.1:48213-49958 GCF_000695815.1 Acanthisitta chloris
TTTTTGTTAAGGAGAGGCACAGCAAGAAAACACACATAAAAAAAGATTAAGTATTGTTGAAATGTATTGACCTCAGCAGCAGGGTTAGCTGTGTTATAAAAGATCCTTCATTCCGTGGAGCTTTGCTGTTAGTAGACATTGCCTTCTGGAAAGGGTTCCTCCACTGCCAGCTCCTGCCTGCTGCTCTGCACAGCACGACTGCGTGACCGAGCACACCACCAGACCGAACAAACACAGCATCACTGTTATCAAGAAATGGCCAATCTGGCTCCTATTGTAGCCAGGTAATGAGGGTGAAAGGAAGCCTGAAGCAGAACAAACTGTAATGACCCAGGGGTCTGCTAATTTTCTTTCCTTCTCATTTCTCTCTTTCAATGGATGGTGAGTTTGAGGCCAGTAATTCTGGGGAATTCTGGATGTGGGGAACATTTTCGAAGCCTGTACAAAGACATATAAGAGAGACTCCAGAACAGGAGACGTTTCAGAAAGAAAAGCAAAAGACAGAATTTTGGCAGGGGTCATGCTGACTGGGAGCAGAACGTAGGTGGGAGAAAAGAGCTTGTTGGGAAACGGGAGGTTGCACTATCAAGCTGGAAGGTTGCCACAGCATGGACTAATGCTTTGGCACTGCAAACAAAAAGAAGGAGGAATGTAAGAAGCAACATGAAGAAGAAGTGTCAAGAGATATGTGGGACTATCAAGACCTGTGAGGAAACAGAAGAGGCAAAGATGATGCTAAGTTTGGCAGAGGGGAGAATGGTGATGCTACTGACAAGGAAAAAGAGTGGGAAGGAAACAGGAGAGAAGGATGTGGGAAAGATAAGGCATTGCTCATTGCTCCTCCCAGTCAGAAACGCACCTCGACCTTAATGCTGTCTCAGAAAAACAGAGATCAATTATCAGATTTTCTTCTGGTTTATCTTGTTTTAATGTAGGGGTGACTGCATAAACTGGGAAATCTCCTCCACACCATGTCCACCTCCACCATGTCCTTGCTGTGCCCTTGTCCAGAGGATCTGAACCTCAAAGCAAACTGTTCTAGGATGTTGCACTAGTTCCTGCAGAAACCTGCAAGTGGTCCTATAGAACAATGTGTCTGAAAATCACAGGTATGTGCACAAAACTTGGGAAGATAATGTTACACCTGCTTTGATTTAAATGGAAACGTATTAGTCAGGATCTCAGTCTGGGCTCTGATCCTGCAATTTACTGGATCCACTCATCTGCAAAAGCACAGCAATGTTTTCAGCTGCTATAATAAATACACAGGGCCCAAGACTCTTTTAAGTCACCTCTCCATCTGTAAAATTCCCACAGTATTAACCACTCAAACATTATAGACGAGAGGGGAAATAATTTGGGATATTTCTGAAAAATTAAATTTGTTACACTGTATTCAGTCTCTAATGCTTCCTCACAACAAATGTTCCTGAAGACAGTAATAGGACCGCAATGATTATCCCAAATTGTCATTGTTATTGCTATCTTTTGCTATTCATGTACAAGAACAGTAATGATTCTTTATACCTGCTTGTAGCAGGAAATCAGGCAGTATAACAGAACAGCCTTCCCTATGTATGCTTTTGCTGTGCTGTTTTCAGTTAAAATATTTATGATGGGCTGTTTTTTTTCTTCCCCAGCCCCATAATTATTATTTATATAGGGTATATTGCAAGCAAATAGAATCTCTGTACAATTTCACTAAATTTTTTTTGCAGCAGACAAATTACCTAGAGCATATATAT
>NW_008676098.1:0-3755 GCF_000695815.1 Acanthisitta chloris
TGTCCCGGCACCTGCCGCACCGGCCCCTGCGCACCGACTGCCTGCACAGCCGCATCTGCTTTATTCGGGCTTAGCTTCATTTGATTTCATTTTCTTTTACCTCATTTTATTTTACTTTATGTGTCCCCTCCTTTCTCCCCTCTTGGCCAGCACCGATGGAAGAGCCGAGTCTGAACAAACTCATCCCCCCTGGGCAGGTGGGCTCTGGAGGTTCCCTGGGTTGGGGTGGTGTGAGCAGCGATGGCTCTGCCAGGGGGGCCAAACCCTGACAGCCCAGGATGCTCCTGCCGAGCACCCAAGGGTGCCAGGGGCACACGGGGATTGAGCCCCCCCAGACACTCCCAGGGGGTCACAGCACCCTCAGCACAGCACCCTCAGCACCGGGATGGGGATGCAGCAGTTGGTGCCACCCAATATGAAACTCCTACCCATTCCCTGCTCACAGGGAATGGCATGTTCCAGGAATCCTAAGGAGTTGGCATCAGTGACTGTTGCTCTGAACCATGGCCAGGACACAACGTGCATTGTGCAGTTGTGATTTGATGAGTTTTTGGTGAGATTCAGTGAGATTTGGTGAGATTTACCAAGATTCAGTGAGATTTGCTGAGAGCTGGTGAAATTTGCTAAACTCTGAGATCTGAGGATAGACCTGCTGAGGGTTGGGTGCAGGAGGAGGATGCAGAGGGACCCCGGACTGGCCCAGACCCCCGTGCAGCCCCGAGTTCGCAGGGCAGTGTCGCTGTGTCCGTGTCTCCCGTGGTGTCTCCAGCTTGGCAGGACCCGCCGAGGTGTCAGATGCAGCTCTCGGCACCGCAGGGACCGGGGGAACATGCCAGACCTGTTCTGCCAACCTCTCCCGCCCTCTGCAAACCCCAAATTCCAGGTGGGAGACACGGGAGGTGAGCAGGTGGCTCCCACCGGCTCCCAGGGCTCCCTCGGAGTGATGCTGTGTCTGCCCCATCGTCTCTTGGGAGGGCAGAGAGGAGCCATGGGCAGCTCAGTGGAGCCACAATTTGGGTCACCCACATTTGGGTTTGCTCTGATTTTCCACAGCTCGACTTTGCAGTTGAAATCTCTTTGTTTCGTTAAATATTTCAGCATCTCGTTAAATATTTGCCATTTCAGTCCCTGATCCTGGTTTGCAGGGGAAGGCACTGAAATGCTCTGTGGGAACAGGGACAGCCACCCCAGTGTGGTCCCAGAGGTGTGTTCAGGGACAGAGGTGTGACCAGGACCGTGTCGCACCCAGAGATGTCCCACGCCAGGACAGGCTCTGCCAGGGGCAGGGGCTGTGGGGACCCCATAAGCATCCTGCCTGTGTGCCAGGATCACAGAATCAAGGAATGGTTTGGGTTGGAAGTGACCTTAAAGCCCACCCAGTGCCACCCCTGCCCTGGGCAGGGACACCTCCCACCAGCCCAAGTTGCTCCAAGCCCCATCCAGCCTGGGGATTGGAGCAGACACAGCTTCGCTGGGCAACCTGCTCGGGATGAAATCCAAGTGTTGTCAGAGCACCCACGCTCAGGATGGCATTCTGTCCCTGACCTCAGCTGGCAGAGGGCGGGGGACCTTGGCAGGAGGGACAGCAGTGGCTGTGGAGCCGCAGGAGCAGCAGGAACCAGCCCTACAGTACCATCTCCTGGCCGTGGGGAGGGCTGCGGTGTGGGATGAAGGCTATGAAACTGGGCTGGGGAGGACAGGGTTTGTGGCCCCTTGGCACAAGGAGTTGCTCCACGAGGGATTTGGGGTCGTGCTGTTCCCCAAGTGTGTGGATCCAAGCTGGGAAGAGGGAGCCCAGGCAGTCCTTGCACCAGAGACATCAGGTCTGAGGATCTACTCTGAGGCTGTGTGGCTGAAATGAAGGTCAGCCCAAGAACCTGTCTCAATGGAAGGACCAGTATCTTCATTCCTTTGCCGCTGAGATGCTGAAATTGGATTTCTATTTTCAGCACTGCTGAATTTCTTGGTGGCTGTAATAAGTTCCAGGTATAATTCCACTCTTCATTCCTTCCCGAATTGCACATTTCAGGGTGTTGAGCCATGGGAAGCAGTGGAAGGAGAAGAAACTTTTCTCAGTAAATCAGCTGCTTCCATAGGCAAATTCAGTTTGTACAGGATAAAATACAGAGAGAGAGAGAGAAAGTTCCTTCTGCAGTCCTGGGATGGGGATGTTCAGGACTGTGAGGAGTTTGGAAAACAGAGGAAGATAAACATCATTCCCAACCAGAAATATTTTGGTAATGTCACATGGTAAATAGCTCATCAAGGGATATGCAACTTGGTGTTTGCTTATCATCTGCAGCTTGAGCACACTGAGCTCAGTTCCCGGGAGACGAGTTTGGAATCTGTGCAACGAGGAAAACATGGAAGAGAAAGGAGGAAAACTGGGATGTGATGTGTGTGACAGAGGCTCCTTAGCCTCCCTCTGTTAGTCTGGGGTGGAAAAACAAATGCCCTGGGTAGAATACGGAATATTTTTGTTTGTTTATTTGTTTCTAAGGAGTTCCTCCTCCTGCTCAGAGCAGTGAACCCACATCTCCTGCTGAGAACACAGGAGGAAAAGGAAGCAGGTGAGTTCTGTCAGGAGGTGTTGAAGGGCCTGGGAGGAATTATTCAGGTTGGAATGATGTGCTCCCAGCACAGGCAGAGGCAGGATACAGCCCGGGAATGCGAGGGATCCTGGCAGCCACTTGATGTCAGTGTTGGTCTGACGCTGCTCCTGGAGAGGAGCAGAAAAATGAGCAGAAAAGGGCCGGGAGGGATCTGAGGGGTCTGGGGAGGACTAGCAGCACACACATCCCTTGGGAGCTGCTTCCCCTATGGATGGTGCATTGCATCCATGGGACACCCACAGCAGGAAAAGCTGGATGCTGGTCCAGGGATCAACGAGCAGATCTGTCCCTTCTTTGGGATTTTCCAGCCTTCCAAATGAACTTCGTTACTGGCAGCACTTCATATTAAATGATCCCGGCCCGGTCCTGCACCCTTGCTGTGTGTGGGATTTGGGAATGTGGCCCATCCGAAACGTCCAGTGGGGCATTACCCACATGGACATCCTCTCCTTGTGCCTTATAAAATGAATTCATTAATACAACGAAATAATTAATCATTGGCAATCACACCCAGACATCCATGTTTTTCTGCTGGGGGGACCGAGTTGTCCCCATTTGCCCAGAGGAGCCTCTGGCATAGCCAGGATGGGATTTCCAGGTGATTCCCCAATCCCAAACCTGTTTGTCCTGCCTATGGGACCCCCTGGTTCACCCTGACCCCCCCCAGTCTCCACAGTCCTGGGGCTGGGTCAGGCCCCTTTGGGCATTCCCTGGGCAGATTCAGCTGCCTCTGGTTTTTTGCAGGTCCTACAATAAGCAGTGTCACAGAGGGCTCAGCACTGGACCCTGGCGCTGGGTTACAGTGTGGGAGGACAGGTCACCCTGGGGCACTCAGAGGCCTTGGGGGCCCTTCCTACGGTTTGGGCCATGTCCTTATATGTGCGATGGGTGTGTCTTTGTCCTTATTTGATGTTGTGGGCTTGTTCTTGTCCTTATTTGGTGATGTGGGCGTGATCTTATCCTTACATGGCGATGTGGGACGTGTTCTTGTCCTTATATGGCGATGTGGGAATTGTTCTCGTCCTTATATGGCGATGTGGGACGTGTTCTTATCCCAAGATGGTGTTATGGGCGCGTTCTTATCATTATATGGTGCGGTGGGTGTGTCCTTATCCTTATTTGGTGCGGTGTGCACGTGTCCGG
>NW_008676099.1:0-317 GCF_000695815.1 Acanthisitta chloris
CAGGACACATCACCGTGGGGTCCCGTGGACCTTGTGGTGGCCCTGAGGTGACACCACCGCGTGGTGCCCTGACCTGTTTGCTGCTCTGGGTGTTGATGAAGGTCAAATCCTCCATGGTGAGGATGATCTTGTTGGGGCCCTTCATTAGCTGTGCCTGCTGGATGCGGCGCCTGTGGGGACAGTGACGCTGCTGAGGTCCCACCAGGACCACTCCCTGGGCCACCAGGACCACCCCGTGGGCCACCAGGAGGTGACACCCACCTGATGTGACAGGCCAGGGCAGCTCCCGCCGCGACGATGGCGGGGAGTGAGAGGGA
>NW_008676099.1:580-933 GCF_000695815.1 Acanthisitta chloris
CTGCAGGTCCTCAGGGGGCACGGGGGGACAGGGAGGTCACCAGGAGGTCAGCGAGGGGACAGGAGGGACAGGGAGGTCACCAGGAGAGATGTGGTGACCTGGGAAACCACAGGAGGTCCAGCAGGGATGGAGGGAGGTGGTGGACAGGGGTGGATGGATGGACACGGGTGGAGACGGTGGTGACACCACAGCCCTGGTTGAGCCAAGACCACAATACCACCACAACCATGACCATGGTTTACCCACCACAACCCTAGTTGACCCACCACAACCCTAGTTGACCCACCACAACTCTGGCTGATCTGACACCATGACCACAGTTGACCCACCACAACCCTAGCTCACCCAGCACC
>NW_008676100.1:0-535 GCF_000695815.1 Acanthisitta chloris
GGATGAGGAGAGAGGGAAGAGGAGTCTGGAGAGGGTGGAAAGGACTGGTGGGATTGGGGGGAAGGTATGGGGGGCTACATGGAGTGTAGGGGTGGGTGAGAGGGTTTGGGGGAAGGAGCTGAGAGAGGGAGGGAGAACATGGAGCTGGACAAGGATGACATGGAGCAGGGAGGACATGGATCTGGGCAGGGAGGGCATGGAGCAGGGAGGACATGGGGCTGGACAAGGATGGCATGAAGCAGGGAGGGTATGGAGCTGGGCAGGGAGGGCATGGAGCAGGGAGGACATGGAGCTGGGCAAGGAGAGCTTGAAGCAGGGAGAGCATGGAGCTGGACAAGGATGGCATGAAGCAGGGCAGAGAGGGTTTGGAGCTGGGCAGGGATGGCATGGAGCAGGGAGGACATGGATCTGGACAAGGAATGCTCAGAGCTGGGCAAGGAGAGGAGAGCTTGGGGAGAGCATGGAGCTGGACAAGGATGGCATGGAGTGGGGAGGGGATGGAGCTGGGCAAGGAATGCTCAGAACTGGGCAGGGA
>NW_008676101.1:0-1797 GCF_000695815.1 Acanthisitta chloris
CTCTCTTTCTCTCTCTCTCTCTCCCTGTCCCTCCGCACTCCCACACGAGTCGCTCCTCCCTCCATTCCCGCCGCGTTCGGGCGGGAGGGACGAAGGAACAGGCAATTAGCAGAGCCTCTAATTACCCCGGAGTGGGCAGTGCTGCAGTCCGTGCAGCAGCCTGAGGTACATGCTCAGCCCTTCTGGAACAAGCTGAGTTACTTCAGGTTTTCTCTGCCTGCTCTTATCTTTGTCCCTTTGCTCCATGTTAAGTGATCCTCTTTTTGTTTTTTTTTTCTCCGGCTGAAAACATCTGCTTTTAATGCTCGCAGACAATAAATCCTTTCTGTTTTCCCTGCTCACGCGGAATGTAAATCCACACAGAAGGGGAAATGGGGAGGAGGGGGCAAGGGCTGGATGCTCTAATCCCAGCATTAGCAGAACAGTGATTCTGGCTCAGCAGCAGGGCTAACCCACCTCGGCTGGGCTAACCCACCTCGGCTGGGCTAACCCCACCAAAGTCCCTTCTGCCTGGAGCCCCAGGGCCTCCAAAAACGTGTCAGTGGGCTCACAGGGGTGCTGAGAGCTCCCTGCTGTCATTACGGCTCTCAGACTTCTTAAAACACAGCTAACAGGAACAGGGAGGATGTCTAACACCTTCCCTCTGCTTTAGGAAAGTCAAACGAAATAAAACACACTGTAAAACTGGCTGCAAGCCTTATCTCACGTGCACACATCCTGCATGTCAGCAAGGCTCTCTCCTGAGAGCACAAGCTCCTGAAACCCAAGCAGCCAGTTAGCCAGGGTGGGCTGCATCGATCCTGCTCCAAAAAAAAGTCTCTTGGGGGCCAGAACACGAGGCCTGGGCTGCCTCTTGGCTCCCTCCCATCCCCTCTCCTCCTCCCTGCCTGGAGTAGGCAAGCCCAGGCTCCAGTGGGGCTTGGAGACCATCACTTCATCGTCGTGGGATGCTGACACGCGTCACGGAGTGTTGAGGATGTGCCACCTCTGCCTCAAACCTCAGGCCATCCCTTGCACGAGGTGCTGCCTGTTCCCAGGGCAGGAGTGGGTGCAGGCATGGCTCTCCACTTCTTCACACCCCTGCAGTGCTCAGGATTCTCCCAAGTACAAGTGTCACCTCCTTTAGTGGAATTCTGCTGCTGGCAAAGTCTAAGCAAAAGGTCCTACTTGATGTATGAGCACAAAGCAGCAAATACAGGAGCTTGGCTGGGATCTGCTTAGCAGCTGTGCAGGTGAAAAATGGGCAGATGGGCTCACACTTCCATCTCCAGTTTGTTAGGGATGGGGTGAAGATCCCACGTCCTTTCAGAGGTATGTGGGTGTCTTGTTCCTCTACATGCTCATGGAGAAACTCATTCTTCAGCTCTACACCTGCACAGCCCTATGGTCTCTCCTAAAGCTAAGAATTTTGCAGCAGAAGGGCTTTAAATTTTCCATAAATGTGTTGTTATTATGATTATTATTTTATAATTAAACCCATTTCTGTGCTCTTTGGCTTCACTGCTTTGCTTCCCATGGAACAGCTCAGCACATCTAGCCACCACTGTGAGGCAGCAGCATGACTGAAGGTCCCTGTAAGTTTACCTGTGGCAATACATAAATTTATTCTCTGTCAGTACAGCAAAATCCTTTTAAAAGCAGCAGAGCAAGTTATCTGTGCCAAAGAACCACCCCAGGACCACTGCCGGGGTCTGTTGTCAACAGTGGGTTTGTTATTCCCACCTGCATTCATTCAGACATGCCAGACCATCAAGGTATGAATCAACAGAGCCCTCCCAGCCTCAGACTGTGTGTGAA
>NW_008676101.1:1837-15446 GCF_000695815.1 Acanthisitta chloris
AATACAAACCCACCCTCCAGAGCCACATGCAAGTGAGCTGGCTGTGTTCAGCTCGGGCAGGCTGATGCTTAAGACTAAAAAGTCTCTTTCAACTAAATTTTCCCATTTCCAAAGCAAAAAAAAAAAATATAAAGTGTTACAACTACAAGCTGTTTCAGCAAAGCCTCCTCGACAGATAATCGGATTTACATAATTGGGTGCTGGTGGGACTTCAATAAATCATCAACGTGGCAGTGTGTTTATTATAGCCACGCAGAGTCACTGCTCTTCACAAATAGCTCCTGGTGCCCAAAATACACCACATGCAACTGAGGAGGAGACAGATATGTGGTTAGTTCTTGTGGACAGGAGAAATACAGAGAGATTGAGGCTAATCACCACTGGGGATTTATTGTTTCTCCAGAGCTGTGAGCTCAGTGGTTTGATAATGGGCTGAGGCTCCTTTGGCTTGACCACAGGGTCAGACCTAGCCTAGGTCATTTATAAGACAAGCTTCTAGGAGACAGCTGTTTGTTGGTCAGCTCAAAACCAGTTGCTTTTCTCATCTGCATCAACAACCCTATTAGTTTCATAGTTTCATAGTATGTTAAGGGGTTGGAATGGACCTTACAATCATCTAGTTCCAGCCCCCTGCCCGGGGCAGGGACACCTCCCAGCAAACCAGATTGCTCAAGGTTTTATCCAACCTGGCTGTGAACACTGCCAGGGTTGGGGCAGCCACAGCCTCCCTGGGCAACCTGTGCCAGTGTCTCACCACCCTCACAGGGAAAACTTCCAAATATCTAACCTAAATTTCCCCTCTTTCAATTTATACCCATTGCTGGGTAATGAATATAAATACATACACAAGAACCCTTGTTCTGGTCCTTCTGTCTGATCATCTCCATGAAAAGTACAAATTCCAGAGAAGAAAAAAGAACTTCACTCCTACCCACAAGCAGCACATCTACCTCTGAGCTATACAGCAAGAGGGGAAACTCCTCTGCCACCAGGATGGAGGTATATCTGGATGCAGTACTGTGTTGATCACCCACATTTCACCAGCCTCATGGGCACCTAAAGTGAGCTGTGGTCCAGCTGTTTCTTCTACACATCTAACAGTGGGGATAAATCCTTCTCCAGGATGGTAGGGCTAAACATGGGAGCAGGACAGAGGCTGCCAATATGTTGCTGGTATCTGTGTAGGGATAATGCCACATGCCAGGGACAAGCAGGGAACAAAGGCGATTTGTGAGATGGGAAATGGGATTGCCAAAAGAGATGGAACAGAAATGAGCTTTTAATCCCCCTGCCCAATCTTGCCTGATACTGCCTGTCTGTGAGAGCAGGATTTTATCACTGTTGTCCACAGGGAACTTTTCTGACCTTCAGTCTGTTGGAGCCTGGCAGAGCATTGCACTTCTCTAAGATGTGTGAAGACAAGTTTTCAAAACACACAGATGCTCCTGTGAGCTCGCCATAGCAGAGCTCAGCCCACACCAGAACACACTGTGCAGGCTGAACTCCACAGAGGAACCCTGTGCATAGCTTACAGGTCCTGCAAATTCACTTAAACAAAGTATATCAACGTGTTCTGCACTCTCCATTGCCACTGAGCTGACGAAGTCAAACACCTTGGGACCTGTGTATTTTCCAGACTAGATGAAAACAATCTTCCCTATTTGTGTTTGTAGGGCTCTCCAGGTTAAAGAGGAAGAGAAAACTGTGGATAAGACCCACAGCTATGCTGCACAGGAGACTGACTTGAGTGTTTGCTTGAAAATGTAGATTTGCTTGTATTGTACAGCCTCTCACAAGGGTTTTCTATACCCGATTCCCCCACCAACTCATCCCCTCTGCCTGCCTGTCTGCCAGATAGACCATGCCAGCACTAGCATTTCTCAGCTGCCAAAGCATGTTGGCCTGGGACTTCATTTCTCTGTATCACAAGCTACCAGCAGAAACCTTGTCATTGCAATTTTTCACATATTTTCTTCTGCTCTGTTTTTTTATCTCTCTGAAATCTCAACTCCCTGGCTCATGGCTGTAGGCTATTACTAGGCTGAAACAGAACTTATTCTCAGTCCTAAACAAAGTGAGTAAGGCAAAAGAAAACAGTCACAACAAAGAAAAACTTAATGCTTGGAGTAATAAGCATCAGAGTTTCCATCTGCACTGGGTCAGGAGGATCAGGAGAGTGAGAAAGGACACAGGAGAGGATTGCAGAGCTGCTGCTTACTCTCTGAGCAGTCTGAGTGGTGACTTTGTCTGATGAACTGGCAGGTGACAGGGCCAGCAAATTGCTGTGTCCGCAGTATTTCTGTCTCATAGCATGGCAAATTTCACTTAGAGAGGTTGAGTCCTAGCTGTGGGCTGGGAATTAAGGCTGCAAAATCTACTGTGTGTACAGACGGGGGACTCTGAGCAATGAATAACCCGTGCTGGGATGCTAAAGAGGTGCCCCCAGGGCACAGGGCTGTGTTTAGCTAATACAAGGCACTGTTCTTCCATTCTGTGTCCTATCTAACAAGCAGCAAAGCAGACTGAGGCAATCCTTCATCCTTCCTTTTCCTCTCTCCTCTGTCCTTCCCTGCTTTCCTCCACTCACTTTTCGTTTATTCCTCTCTCTCTTTTTAACATTTCAGCTGAAGAAATGAGGTTTGTTGTTTGACCAGCTGAGTAAACTTTGAGGGCTTTAAGAAAAATAAACAGTCTTTCTCGCCAGGTGGGTTCCTCCCCACATCTCAGCTCCAGTCACAACCCACATTTAGAATCTGCAGCCGGTTAACGAGCTCAGAGGAGACATAGGCTTGGTGCAGAGGATCTGTCTATAATCACAAACACACACTTGCTTCCAGATGTTTCATCTTTTTAATAAAGATTGGAGCTGTGTGGAAAGAAAGGCTTCAGACTGGAAAATAACAAAGCAGCCCTTGAGAAGAGTACTTGGGTCCTTGCTCAGAGCACTGGGGTTGGGTTGGGGGCTTTTGTTTGTTTGCTTGCTTAATCCTGGAATATTAAGCAGAATCCAGTCCTTGAAAATTTCTTGTTTTCTTGCACCAAAAGTTGTCTCTAAAGGACTGAGAAAAATCTGCGTATTAAATCAAATGTATTTTCCTGCCCACACCTCCCCACTGTAACCTCTCCCTGCACACTTACACAGACACAACTGCTTTTCATAGCAAGGCTATAATTTAACAGCTAATGCCTTGCATGAGCACCACCCCTTCCCAAATTCTCCTGCTTTTCAGTTTCTGTTCAAATTCAAAGCCAGATTATTTTAGCTCTACAGCCCTGGAAAAAAAAATGCATTTACAGCATTTGAAGAAGCTGTTAGTGCTTTTTTCCCCCTCTCTGTTCACACCCAGGCGATGTCAAGTGTAAGTCTATTCTTTCTGCCTCTACAGAGACAGAGACAGTTGGGAGCCCAATAAATATGAATCCAGACTTGGAACTTCCCATTTGAGACACGAGATGGGTTTTGATTCCCAGGTGAGCACCCGAAGATCAGACTGAAATCAATAAATAAACACTGTCTGCATTTACACCAGTAGAACTGGTCCAGCCCATGCTTTGGGACTTGCCCAGTGTCACCAAGGCACATCAAGGCTTAATTAGCTGCCTGCAAGGTAATAACAGGCAAGATAGAGCTGCAGTGCAGCAAGGTTCAGCCTTGATGCCTTAATCCATCAGCTGTGCCAGATGTTTGCTTGCCACAGTCACCAGCAATGGCCAGAAATGAGGGACAGGGTCGGTTGTCACTTAAATATTGTGCACCTAATAGTGACTGAAGGGAAGTCCTGGTTAGAAAACACAGCCTTAGATACAGTCAACTCCTGTGCCCCTCTCAGAGCCAAATCCAAACTTCCCAACTGGGCTAAAGAGCTTATACCTTTGCTTTTTAACACTTAATTACATCAAAGTAGAGACACTTGTACATAATTTTTCCAGCACTCTTTGTGCTTTACACTGGGCATGCCAAACCCAAGCTGTGAGGTACAGCAGTGAAGCTGATCAAAATGAGATACAGTGAAGGGAGTTAGGAAGTAAAAAAAACCAGAAGCATCATAATCAACACCAGGTGTAGGCCAATTAAACAGCCGTTGCGGTGTGCTCACGGGAGGGCACTCACTCACAATCTACCCAAACAAATCCATGCTTAAAAACTCTCAGGAGTTTCACAGCAAAACCACATTTCTCTTCAGGGCTCTTTAAAAAACATTTGAAAGCACTTTTGTCTGTACACACCAGCTTTGCACACCAGAAACAGCTCCCTCTCAGCCCAGGAGAACTGATCAGCCTGGATTAATGTGCTGGTGGATGCTTTTCCCTGACAAAGAAGTAAGAGAGTCCTTCTTCCCACAGCTCACTTCCTTCAGCTGCCCCCTCTAATTCTCCTCTGACTTTCTTCAAGGAGGTGTTGGCTTTTGGCTCGTACTTTCAAAAGGCATCTTAGGGCCAGCTAGGTGTTCAAGTCTGATTTATTTATAGGATTCAGGCACCCAGCTCCCAGGCTCCTTTGAAGCACTCCTAGGATCAGTGCTATATTTATTCCAAGCACAGTTTTCCTTTGCTGGCTCATTGTTTGATGTGGAAGAAGGTGCACGTCAAAGTAGACAGAGTTTCACCATGTCCCATCAGGACCTACTGCCCACTCTGCCTCCATCCTGTCCATGGCAGCTGGCTCAGCCCCCTTCCCTGAGGAAAGAGCAGATTGTCCACATTGGGTGTTGAGTCAACCTCCACCCACAGCAATGAGCAACCCACATCCTGCTGGGGTGGACATGCATCTCATGACAACCTCATTTCCTTTTCAACATGCAAGTCACCTTGTGCCATCCAAGTGTGGTCCCCAGTTACACCCCTGTTTGTGCCCCAAATCCCTTTTCTTTGGCATGCTGGAGCAGGTTAACCTGATATGGCTGGTGGAAACACAGGATAGATCTTGAGTTTCCCCATGTTGATCATTGTAGCAATAACTAGTGTTGATACAAGATGCTTTCAGCCCTCCAGTGTCTTCTCAGGATTCCCCTCACTGGTCCTTCATGGATGGCTCTCCAGGAAGCTCTCACAATCCACAGGGAAATACTACATGGAACAGATCAGTATCATGGAGCAAAGGATTTCCTAGGCAGCTTTTGTCTCTCTCCTCACCTTACTGCCCAACACAGGTCTTAGTGCTGATGCAAAGGAATGTGGTGCAGCAGGAGCACAACAACCCACAGGTCACTTCTCTAGTGTAGCCAAGGACAGGACAAAACCAGCTATTTTAGGGTGAGAAGGCATCTCTGTCAGAGTCAGGGACAGGATTCCTCCATCCCTGACCCTGTTTCTCAGTTGATAAAATCTTCCTGTGTGGTCTTCTGTCAACTGCAGTTGAACCCTCTTCCCCTTACACTTCTACAGCAATAAATCCCGTCATCACATGCTGACAATTGATTTTGCATGTGTAACTAACAGGCACGGTGGGAAAAGGGTAAAGTGTCATCCTCTGGGGCTAGACGTGAATTTCAAGGCTGCCTTCAGCTCTAAACAGTTATTGATTATTCACTTGGAAATTCAAAGGCAGAGAGGGATGATGCTGGCTATATAAACCTTGGCAGGATGTTGGATTGCCTTCATCATGTCAGCCTGATGATATCTGAGTGTGTGCTGGTCTTTGACCTTGACCTTATGATAACCAAAGAGAAGTCCCAGACCCATCACAACAAAGCAGCAGCTTTGCCTGAGTGTGGGAGGAGATACTGCCACCCACCCCTCCTTGAATTCCTCCTGTTTGTGGTCCTCAACAAAATTACAAGAGACAATCATCTGGCTGTTGTACTCCTTAATGCTGGTCGTCATTTGGGTTTGAGGTTGTTGATTGTCATCAGGAAGGCTGAGGCTGCCTCTGCCACTTAACATTAGGATTTATCACATCAAATGTCATCATCTTTTTAGGTTTTATTTTCAAGGGATTTCAGCTCAAACTATATCATCGGGGGGGAAAGAAAGTGTGTTTAGCATGAATGAAACTGCCTGGAAGCTCTCCTAAGGGTTTTAAATTTTAGAAACAATGCCAGATTAAAGAAGCAGCTCCCTGAGCAGCAGAGCCAAGGAAGCTGGATAATTGAAGGATTTATGTCTCAGGACTCATCATCCCTTTAAAATTTCTGATGTCTAATAAGGCTTGAGCTAAGACTGTAGCCTGGGGTTATTATCTGGGCTCCTCCTCTCCTCCATCCATCTGTTTTCATGAAAACCACAGGAAGTTTTTTGAGACCCTGACCCATTTGCCAGGTTTGCTTGACACAAGCCAACAGGTTTGGAGGGTGTTGTGAGAGGTCTGATTGATGCCTGGACTATTACAGACCTCTCAATTCCCTAGGAAACTAACCTAAAACTCCTGAGTGTGTCTCCACCCCCTTCTATTGTGCCCAGATTTTATAACCATGCCCAGAGAGCAGGTCCTGCTCCTGCAAAGTGCTGTCACATTCAGGTTGTGCCAGGGCTGAACAGCTGCCTGTCCTGCCAGCACAGCTCACTGTGAGCACCATGCCCTGTCCATGGAGAAAACCATACTGGTACAGCCTGGGAAAGGCAATCCTGATGAGTGGAATCTGCAGGGCATGCTCAGCAGGGCTGTCTGTCACCAGGGACGAGCGAGATGACAGATGTTATATGAGGCTGTGGCTGAAAGAGGAGAGAAGCAATATATATGTATATCTATCAAACAGCCTGGCTTGTGCAACTAATAACACCAGAGATTAGATCAGTTTTACTAACGCTCATTTCTGCCATTTCCTCAGGATTTTTGTAGTCCCTTTGGCCTGGAGTATGTAAATAGACTGATTACCTGCTTCTTGATTCTGTTTCCAAAACACCACCTTTGCATTGCTTTTGCCAGGGAAGAAAATAACTCAGGGTATAAAACCAGTTATATATCTTTTTATTATTATTTGATGGCAGCATTTCCATCATTGTTATGATTGATCAAACCTTTAAATCCTGTTCAAAACCTACATCTTTCCTCAGTTCCTGCCACTGTCCATGTAAGTACCAGGAGTTCATATCCAGCAATTCTTTTCTCCTTCTTCCTGCCTATTCCTTTGACAGGGGCTGTCAGAAGAGGTTTCCATCTGCTTTCCAGAGCTGAGTAACCGGTTCATTATAAAGTCAACATGACAGGTTGTGGAAAATGGAATGAACACCTTTCCATAACCACTGTATTTATGCAAAGAGAGATCAGTCTGCAGTGGGACTGCTTATTTTTTGCAGATGTCCCTGAGCTGGGAAAACAGCATGGACCAGAGACAGTAAAAGGATTTTTGTTGTCAGTGGTGTAGAAGATTGCAGCTCCAGGGGAAAAAAAAAAGAGTTAGACATTAAAAAATAAAGCGTATGTTAGAAAAATTTGAAAAGATTAGAGAGAAAGTGTCTGATCTAAATGGGCAAGAGCAGTCGTGTCCTCAGACAGCTGTCTCAGTTTGCCTAGCTTTGAGTTTAAGATAATTGAGGTTTCATCAGTCTGAGAGCCTTGGGAAAAAAATTAAAAAATAGACAAGGGAGAGGCAAGTTCTGAGACTCAGGAGTCTCCACTTGCAGGGACAAGGTTGTGGTGAGGTCAGGTGGATTTGGGATCCCCTACCAGGCACTTTAATTACAGTTCCATCTCTACCAGGAAGCACTTTCCCTTTGTAATGTGGCTGTAGTGTCCTGAGCCAACATTTGCCTTGAAAAGGGTCCTAAGCAAATGCACGTCAGTGGGTAGGCTGTGGGAAAACAGGCAAAAGAGAGAGGTTTCATCTTCCTCTTATCTTGTTAGGTTCTCACTGGCATTGCCCCTTCTCATCTCTCTGGGGCAGCACTGCAGTGACCACTGCAGAGCAAAGCCCACAGGCAGCTTGAAGCCATTTTGCCAGAGGTGGCAAAGGTTAATAAAAGTTATCCTAAAATCATACACAGAAGTCTGATTTTGGGAGGCATTTCCCTGTCGGTAGGCACACAGTTGCTCATACATGAATTAGACATCAGCATGTAGAGAGAGTTTTTCTGGCTTGCTTTGAAGCAAAGCCAGGTTGGATGGAGCCCTGAGCAACTTGGTCTAGTGGAAGGTGTCCCTGCCCATGGCAAGGTTGTGGAGCTAGGTGACCTTTAAGGTCCCCTCTAACCCAAACCATCCTGTGATTCTATGATTCTGTGATCCCTCACACTAAGTGAGCAGAGAGGAAGGTGCAATGACGATTGCTGACATTTTTCAGGAGTAGAGAAGTGCCTTGTATTTCACAGGATTGGTGTCCTAAGTGTGCTGAGCACAGACTTCAGCTGAAGCTCCATCTGCCTGCAGAGCACCAGTGGAACAGGACCCTGCTTATTCAGAGGGCATGAAGTTCAACATGCAGTGAAATCTCAATTTCACAGGAATTTGTGAAGTTCAACACGCAGTGAAATCTCAATTTCACAGGAATTTCACAGCTGAAAACATTCTCCTGCTACAACTAAATACAGAAGAGTTAAATCTGTGCATCAGGCACAACAGACAGGGAAAGAATGATTCCCTCAGACTGGAGGGAGGGTCTATGCACCCACCACAGAGTGAACCTGCAGGGAGAAATGAGGCTCAGCAGGACAACCCACATTGCAATAATGTTATCACATTTATTCTCATGTTGTTTATATCTGAAATTGACACATTTTATTGGGTCTAAGTAGCATCATAAAAACAATAAAAAGCAGTCCTGACATTTTTCTCCTCCCCTGCTGTCTCAGCCACTGCAGGACTGACCTACTCCTCTCTGTATCCAGTCCATATTTCAAAGGAAAAGAAACTCAAACCCCTTTTTTAATTCTCTCCAAAGTTTGCTGGTGCTTGAAATACTGGAAGATCTTTTTTGGGGGAGGTAAAATGACCATAAAAAGTGCTACTTCTTCAACAACTCCAAAGTTTTACTTCATTAAAAAAAGAAGTAAAGGGAGATCTTAACAAAAAAAAAAAAAAAAAAAACCTACCCAACAGGGAGATGTGTGTGGTAGGAACATTATCTGTCTGAAGAAAACCAGTGTGGATGGCCCGTGAAATTAGGCTTTTATCACTCCAGAACATGACTATCTTTATCACATAGACTTGATCACAGGCAAAAGATTTTAGCTAATGCATAACTACTTCTAAGTCTCCTTGCCCTAAATCCCTTGGGAACGGAGAAATCAGCTTTACCTGACCATATCCATGTGCTTTAAAATCTATCTGGTACCACTGCAGTCTCTGATCACATCAGATAAGGTAAGTCAGACAGGGTTAGTGCTAGCACCAGGCACCATCTGCTGCCCAGTGTGATCTGAGGTACAGGGAGTGCTGGTTGTGCTTAGCAAGTGCCCATGGGTCTGTGAGTCTCCAGCACAGCCAAAACAAGGGCTGGATGTCATGGGGAGAGATGGGGTGGACCTGGCCTTGAACACTTCCAGGGATGGGGAATCCACAGCTTCTCTGGGCATTATTCTCCCCTTTTTGGCACCTTATACCAGTTATAACCCCCCTGAGATCCTCTGGCCAGCAGGACCCTGCACAGGGGCTCAGAAATCATGGGGCAATCCTAAGCACTGTGCTGTGCCTGATGGCCTGAACCAAACAACAGCATCAGCATCCTGCCCTCCTGAAATTATTCACAGTGCCTCAGCTGGACACAGTTTTCTCCTTCAATCCCTCTGCTAAATACACCAGAAATCTAGTTTGCTGTACCCCAAACTCACAGGTGGCTGCATTTCAGCAGCTTCTCTTCTCCAACCTGTAGATGTGCTGGTAACACCTGTAAGCCACTCTGAATCGTGGTGAACTATTTTGTGCAGACACATAGCATCACTGTTTAATTCCTGTAAAGCATTTCCCTGCACCAGGTTTGCCCCAGTCCCTGACAGACACCTGTGAAGGGTTAAATCAATAAAGCAAAGAGGATGCCTATAGGCAGCCAGTTCATTTCCCAGTATCAAGGATATTTATCCTTTCTCTGTGTCTGAGTTATTGTGATAAATATGTTGAGGTTGTTTTATTAGTAAGATAGTTGCAATCTCATGGAACTACTTGCTGTAATACAGAATTCATGAGCTCCTGGCAACAGACTGCATTAAACCACTTAACAGAGGTCACTTCTCCAAAGTTTAGACATTTACATTCTAACCAGCAGCCTGGCTGCAAGCAGCAATTTATCCTCAGCTGTTCAGCCCCTAACTGGAGGCTGCTGGGGTGCCAAAGTCAGTGGCTGTTTGTCTGCAGCACCTCGAGATGACCTACAGGACAAAGCCAACAGGAAGAGTTAGTTTACACAGACCTGAAAATGACATTTTATTCCTCTTCTTCAGCAAAATAATAAGCTGTATCCACAAGGTTAGCATGGCTCCTTAATATGGCCTCAAAAACAGGAGCAGAGCAAAGTGAAGATGCTGTAAAGAAGCCACAGGTACTGAAAGTTGTAAAGAGGGGATGAAGTTTTTTCTTAAATCAGCATCTTCAGGGACAACAGCGATAGTCAATGTGCCAGAAACAAAGCTGATAGTGGCACCTCCTCCTCTGCAGGCTGGGAGTCAGTCCTGAAACAGTTTTCTGAAACAAAGGCTGCCTTGGAAACCCACCTACAGCCTGCTGGAGTGGGAAAAGGAGCTACTAAAGCCAGGGCAGAAACGGAGGGAGATGCTCCATTTCCCTCACTGATGCAGAGGCAGACTCAGACACACACACAAGGATACACAGTGGTCAAAGAAAGCAGCTCGGTAATGACTTTGATGACTTACACAAGAGTTTGCATTTCTCTCTGCCAGCACTTTTCATTACCTGGTCCCCTGCTGTCATGTCCCAGCTGGGACAGGCTGTTCAGTGGATGAGTTTCCCCCAAAGAGCTTTGCCAGATGTGTCCCCTCCAGGTACAACTGCTCACAATCTGCATCCTGAGCATCATTCCCACACAGCCTCTGGCTGCAAGGGCTGAGCCTCCTCCAGAGTTGCAAAAATAGGATATATCTTTTCCAAAAAAAAAAAAAATAAAAGATCAAATCTATTTATTGGGGAAAGAAGAATTATGAGGGAAATGATAGTAATAAACCACCATTCTAAAGTCTGGGCATTTTTTTAAAAAAAAATTATTAGTTCATAAAAATGCAACTGGGTAAATAATAGGTTAGTCCATCACATAAATACATTCTAAAAATAACTTTATTGGATCTAAAACATCTATAGGAGTTTGACTTATTTATCATTTTAACATATATCCGTAGTCACAATGAATTTATTAAAATGTTATCTCCCATAATCTGTCTGATCAAACTCAGATAAATCATTGTGCTTTGAACATTTTGTTAACAAGCAATTAATCACAGCCCCTGAGTGCAGCAAAGGAGCTAATTTTGATATTTACTTTTCTTGGTGGCATAGGTAATGTGTTCTCCAGAGCTCTCAAGTCCTGCTTGATACCAGCAGAAGTCAGGTGTGATATGTAGAGATGTTTCCCTTCATGCAAAAAAACCTCTCACACAAATACCTGTGATACATATCAGCACGAATTCCCCAGGCACATTCTGCCCTCCATGGTCTGTGTCTACTGTGTCTACTTTATTTGCCAATATCCCTCCTGCAGCACCACTTGGTTTGGAATATGTCTGAGTTAATGGATGATCTGTGCATTCAGTCTTCTCCAAGCAATGTAGAGAGCAAAAATACCAATCTGGGTAAGATACAGAAAGTCAATTTATTTCTAGGATCAAATGACACTGCAGCATTCCAGGCAAATCCCTATTGTCCTAATGCCCCTTCTATTGCTACCAGGTTAAATACTGTGATGCAACCATAATACTTAAGGGGTTTTTTCCCCTTTTTTTTTTTTCTTGAGGCTTTTTTTTTTCAAATGAGAACTGCTCAGCAATATCCTCTCTCTGTTCTTATACTGTAAATAATTGATCATACTGATAAAACATTTTGGCTGGACCAAAGCTAACATTTACCCTCAATATCTTCCAAATCAATCACAGTAGCACTAAGGGGCTCAGCGTGGAACCAGTTTCACTGAGGCCATTAAACTATCATTGTGGTCTGGGTATTTGTTTGAATAAATTGTTTGTGTTTGTTATCATTTCTTAGTAAAACTAATTAAGGAACTAATTGATTGTTTTGTTGTTCTACTAATTAACTCCATATGGTGCACATCTCCATGGAGATACTGTATGAGTTATTGAAACTTCAGTGATTTAATGCGTCACTATTGGATATGGGAACAATTGTTTACATCTAAGCATCCTTTCTATTTAAATCTCCTTTTCAGATGTGCTCTCTGTCTTTTCTGCCCCTCTCTTTGGTTATGGCTGTTTTATGAACACAACTATATAAAAACAAGCAATTTGAAAGGCAAACCAGCCAAAGAAGCTGGAGATGTGGACAATTACCATGAGAGGGCTTTATTCTGTGAATAAATGAGGAAGATGTTGGCAACTTTGCTTCTTTGCTTCAGGCTAGGGGAAGTAAAATCTTTAGGTTCACTCACTAGTCAACAGAGTAGGGTCCTTAAATCAGTAATTCCACAGCAACCCAGCTCCTCCTCCAGCTTCTAGATGAGCCATCCTCTGCATTAAAAGCTGGGAAAGATTAGCACATAAATAAGTCCCCCAAGAAATCTCCTGAGTTCCCTCAGCCATCACTAAAATCAGGACTAGTGCAAACAATTCTCAGAAAAGCAATTAGTGGGGCTATTTAAGTTATTCCACAGGCAGCACCTTCTCCTGGGATTCAGCAGGTACAAGTTCAAATCCCACCTTTGCTACAGTCTCTTCATGCTTTATATTATGTTTGTACAGATCAACCATATGGTATCTAAAGATCCTGAGCATCTGTGTGTAGCACAAGTAATTCGTGTTCTTGCGACAGGGAATCTGATCCTATATGTTCCTGGCTATTTTTACCCATTGTAAGTCACAGTATGATGCCTGCTTTTGGGTCACAATGGGAAAAATTGAATCCAGGACCTCTCATTTTAGAAAGCATTAGGTTTCTCTCTCAATCATCTCGAAAGTTTGAAGGCAGAGCCATGATTCTATCAGAATAAATTAGTGTAATTATCCCTTCGATTGAGGCCAAGGCAGCAGTTGCTAAGACAGCCCCGTGGTCAGCTCACACAGATGCAGGTTTTCCACACCCAACAAAGCACACATTGAAAATTAGGTTCAAAAAACTAATTTGTACTCCAAAGAAACGTTTTGGTGAATAAATAAACACAGCATGGGGTAAGTATTCAGAGCTTTCTTTAGAGTCTGGCTTTGATGAGAGTGGCTGGATAAATCCCTTCAAATTTCATCTGCAGTTGAGCTTAACGATGATGAGAGACTGGACTGGACATAGAAGAATTGCCATCATATTTCAAGGTTTCAAGCTGTCTAGCTCAGATCCAGAGGGCTGGATGCATAAGCACCATGTTAAAATGACTTCCCTGGGGTCTGCACCTGATGATGCGAGAAAGCTTTTGAGTTCCAGTGATCCTGAAAGCCACACTGGCAGACACTCTCACTTCCAGTAAACACACCTATGTCTGCTAGGAGGCAGATGAAAAGGCATCACCTGGTCCACTGAGTTTGGAGCACCTGGATAAAAACCAGGTTTGTGTGCTTACTCATGTCCTCA
>NW_008676101.1:15474-41267 GCF_000695815.1 Acanthisitta chloris
CTAGATCCAGAATGCTAAAAGGCAGTTAGGCTTCTCTGTAGCCTCAGTTTTCCCAGGTTTTTTTTACTTTTTCCCTAAATCCAGCCATTTAAGGAGTTCTCAGAAAACCTCAGCTCCTACAGCCAAGACCCTGATTATGGATTTTTTAGTCTTTTTTTTTTCCTAAAGGAAAGGGGGCCATGCTCTCACTCTGTATGTGTGCTCATCTCCTAACAACAATAATGTTGGAACACTTTGGCGATTTTAAAGCCAGCTGAGCAGAAAGGTAAAGCACACACTGGACTCCTGCTGACTTTGTGAAGATACATTGCTGATTAGAAGACTATGCTGTGACTTGAGGAATATCTGGAATATGAAGTCAACTGTATTAGTAGGTACCAGAGAATTCACATACAGCAGTTCCACTCTGAGGATCTCAACTACAAAACTTCAACAGGGACTCACAACACTTTGGGCACCATAGAGACCAAGACACATGGAATGGCCACTGGGCACCCTCAATGTTCTGCCTTCCCTCCTTTGCTCTGAGGTCTTTTCAGACAACTCTCCAATTCCTGTCATTGGAGGAGAATTACCAACAGAATTTGAACCCAAAGCATACTCTAAAACCTCAAAATCCTGAAACATTTTTCTGTCAGTATGTAACATAGAATGCTAGAATTGTTTGTGTTGAAAGGCACCTTGAAGCTCATCTCATTCCACCCCCTGCCATGGGCAGGAACACTTTACACTAGCCCAAGTTGCTCATAGCCCTATCCAATCTGGCCTTGAACATCCCCAGGGATGGAGCAGCCACAGCTTATCTGGGCAACCATATATGTATGTGGGCAATGTATGTGTATATGGGACACATGTATGTGTATACATACACTTCTAAACACAAAATCTCAGGCTTCTTAAGCTAAGTTTATGTTTTGGAAGTTTTAGGAGTATAGTCTGACTTAAGATTCAAATGCTGGGACAGGCATTCTTGGACCTTATTTTTTTTGCATCCCTGGGAACATTTATTCCCCAAATTGACATATTATCTGGGACTAGAAGAAGGGGAGTGAGCAGCAAACACTGACATCTGGAGGACTTGTCTCAGGCTGATGTCTTCTCCAGTACACTTGCCTTTAGTCAGTGGCTGCTCTTTCTACCTTTCAGTCTTCCAAACCTACCAGGGCAACAACAAACTGAACTAGCCCACTCTGTCCTCAATTCCACCTTAATCTAGTCTGTTTAGGTAAGGAAAGATCCAGAACCACCAGGACACTTCCCAGGGACTGACACAGAGACAGGGAGAAAAAGAAAAACAGGGAATAAGGGAATATTGTTTTCTTCCTTGTACTGCTTAGTATTCAACCCTGACCTAGTTTAGCCTTAAGCATTGCATAGTGACTGATGATTGCTCTCCTCTGGCCTTTGTTTTCAGCTTTCAGCTTGTTGATATATTACAGAAATGATGTTGTCTGAAGCACCTCGGCTGATCACCGAGGCAGCAATCAGCTCACCCTTCCATGAGCCATTGAGACAGTCAGGCGGGCAGCAGCATTAGCCTGTCAATTTTGGCTCTTCAAACAGTTAGAACAATTTTGGTGAATTACAAGCAATAGAAAATCACTTTAGCTGCTCATTAGCTAGGAGACAGCAAGGATGATAAATGCCCAGAGACTTTGAAATGGCTGATGCACACACAGTGTCCCTCCACAGCAAGGTCCAGTTAACCCTTGTGCTGTTCACAAAGTCCTGGTCATTACAAGGCAGTGAGCTACTGTGCTCTGCTCATGGATTGGCAAGAAAAAATGATCTCCAGCAGAAGCCACAGATTCCTAAATGGAGTACCTGTGGGATCTGAACCTCCATATCTTATTAACCTGTTGGAGTGAGTCCAGAGGAAGCCACCAAGTTGATTAAAGGAATGGAGCACCTCTCCTGTGAGGAAAGGCTGAGAGAATTGGGATTGTTCAGCCTGGAGAAGGCTTTAGGGTGACCTAATTGCAACTTCACAGTATGTGAAGGGAGCCTACAAGAAAGACAGAGAGAGACTGGAGCAAAAGGACGAGGGGAATGGCTTCAAACTGAAAGAGAGTAGGGTTAGATTAGATATTATGAGGGAATTCTTCCCTGTGAGGGTGCTGAGGCACTGGCACAGGTTGCCCAGAGAAGCTGTGTATGTCACATCCCTGGGAGTGTTCAAGGGCAGGTTGGATGGGGCTTGGGAGAAACCTGGTCTAGGGGAAGGAATTCCTGCCTATGCCAGGGAGTAGAAGTGGAAGGACTGTAATGTCCCTTCCAATCCAGGCTATTCTGTGTTTCTGTGATTCTATGATCTTCCCCTGGACTGAAAAAGTAACTTCATTTCATTTCTTTGCAGGAAGACATTGTTTTCCATGCTCTGCTCTATCCATCTGAATCACAGTGACTTCAGCAGCCTGATTTTATTCTATCCACACACACCTGAGCTAGCTTTAGATGCACAAAAGCATGTACTGGATAATGGAGTGGAGCAGGTCTATGGCAGCGATGTGATTGCATTGCTTAAGGTTGCTTTCTCATGTGGAAGGAGACCACTGTAAATACTAACAGGGAATATAAAGGCCTCTCTGGGTAGGTGTTTTGTGAGGAAGTCCTGTATCAGGATGGCAAGCTGCTGACACTGCAAGTCAGGGCATGTTGCAGTGTCCTATACACAAGTTTTGGAGGTTTGATATTAATAGTTATGGGAAAGTAACTCAATCAGAGTTCTTGAACTGGCAGTTTCAGTCTGGGTTCCTCACATAGGTCGTATCTCTCAGACCCAAGAGGTGAATTACTAGATAAATAGGAAAGGATGGGGAAAAAAGCAATAGCAGAGGAAATTCTGATAATATAAATGTACAGCTGCAATGATCTCAGCACTCATGTGCTCCTAAATCACCCACTCACACAGTGGAAGCTGCTCAAACATCATGGTGATGATGAACAAGAACATGGAAAGAAGTGAGGATGTTGGAGTGACTGTCTAAAGGGTGAGGAATGCTGGAGATAAGCAAAACTGGATCCTGAACTCATCAAGGGTACAAAAAGATTCTAAAGGCATCCTAGCAATTGGGGCCCAATCATGAATGGTAACACTACTGTTGTATTTGTCCCTCACCTGTCCAACACACACTAGCTGAGCAGAAATAGATCATGACTGAGGGCCCACCATGAACGAGGCCATTGCTCACTCTACAAAGCACTGAGTACTGTGAGGAGGAAGCTCATTGTGAGGGCTGAATAATCCAGATCTGGCCCTGAGATTCTGAGCATTCATAGACTGAGCTGCACCTCTGAGCACTTTGTCTGTCTGTTGCTATTTTAGGCAGCACTGGTTCCTCCCGCCATGTCATTGAGAATGACAAAGCCTCTCTACAGCATTCAGGAGAATTGGATGGATGAAGGACAGGCAGGACAAAGAAGCTGATATTTTGAGAAGCTTCCTTTATTCAGATCAGGTCTTTTAACGTGCCCTCATGCCTTTGTTCTGCTGATTTAATGATTCCTTCCTCCACGCCTCCCCTCTATTTCCATTTGTGTGGATCAACTACAGCAGCAGGAAACCCTTTAATTGGCAAAAACATTTGCTCAGCTGCAGAGGTCTGCAGGTAAAGGAGCACATTCAATGAGGTTCTTTCAGCAGGTAGGAGAAGAAATTGTCATACCTTCTCTACTGGCACTAGCAGGACCATTTTCTCCTCTTTGGGTCTGGATTCTGAGAGAGCTACAACTGGTCAAATAGGCACTGCTGCTCCATTTCCCTCCTTTTATCAGGGAAAGAAGGATGATGCAGGAAAGAAAGTTGGCCTGGGAACCAGGAGACCCGAGTTCAGCTCCCTGTTTCACTGCAAGCTTCCTGTTGGTCTCCCAGTAAACTCAAGTGCAACACTTGGACATTGCTCTGCAAAACGCTGCAATATGCAAGACTTAGGAAATTAAGTCATTAACTTTCAGCTGAACTTAAGCTCCTAATTCAATACATCATTCTGAAGATGTCACTTGGACATCTGAGCCATTGAAGCCATATGCATTTTAACAGAATCTCAGCTCTGTCTCATTAGGAACCTGGTCCTTAGAGTGACCATCACAGGTCACCCTCTAAGACATAGCAGCAGCACTTTCATACCAGGCTGGAGATCATTGTACTGCAGTCTAAGGCACCAAGGTGTGTCAGTGAGTTGTACACAGCTCAGACCTGCAGTTCTCAAACTGGTCCACAGGCTGTGGTCACTGGTTTGCAGCTGATCTCTGTGTTTATAGTGTAGCACCTTTCACAAGTCTGTGCTACTTGTGCCACCAAGGCAAAGAACCCACCCAGAAAACTGATAAACTCAGCTAACCAAAAAAAAAAAAAAGAGACCAGATTATGCTTTGGAGATTGGCATCGCCATGGTAATAAGGAGTAAAGGAGTGAGATCCACCTGGAAGACAGAGCCACCAGGGGACTTTACAAGCTGACATGGTGAGACAACAGACAGATGGAGGAAAGTGATACACAAGATAACTTGATAACTCCAATAACTGATGCACTGAGACAACTTTATACTTTGGTTGATTAATACACTGAGGTGTCATAAAAAGAAGCAAACCTGATACATTAGTCCATCTACACAGAGATGTGACAGATGCATGGAGAATACTGATGTACCAGGACTAGGAGTCCTCCAGTTGAGCTGATGTTCATGCTCATAATTGTTACTTTCTGATTCTGCATTCAGATGGACAGAAGTCTGTAGGAGAATATCAAACTTCCACTAAGACCTTTTTAAATAATAATTACTCCATAGCAGTGCTGTGAAATCTGTTATTAACCTGAGGCCAAAGGCCACTCTGTTAATCAGTCAGGGCTCATATTCTATCAAAAGAAGCTGGGGCTGATTGCTGGTCTAATCATAGGGTGACAGCAACTGTCAGACGTGACATCTCTACTAGAATAAAAACAACCCTAAGGGTCCAACTTTGCTGTGGGGGTTACAGACAATGGCTCTTGTGCAGAGGGATTTTGAGCTGGACATGGCAAAGTGACATTTCCATGATACATGTGGTGGCTCTTGGGTTCTCAGTGGGACATCTTCCTGCCTCAAGGGCTACAGCAAGTAGGAGAGGATGGGCTCTGCAGGGTAGGAGCATAGGAAATAGTGAGTGATGTGTGTTCTGTCACACACACCCCTTTTCAGGTGGTTTTCAATGCCTGCTGCCCTGTTTGTTACTGAGAGATGAGTGCAATGAAAGCAGAAATCAGTGGTCTGCTGCCCCTCAAACACTTCCTTTGCCTTTCACAGCCCAGGTGAAATTCCCTCCTTCACTGACAACCAGCACAAACCCTACACGTAGCACAGGTCTCAGGTAAGTTCTTGCCAAGGAAAGGAAGAGCCTGTACAAGAGTGCAGAATGAAGTGAGAACACGTAGGAAGGAAAACCCAGAGTGCAGTGCCTGATAGCCATGAGGGGACAGAGTTAATGAAAAGCAAGAAAAATGGGGGAATTGAGCTGGGAGGAGGCAATTGAGTTGTAAAGGCACATAACTGTGCAATTGAAGGAGAGAATGGACTGGCTATACTATTATAAAGCAGGTTTTGCCCTTGTGCCAACACCTTGCCATCAGCCCTGGGCCAGCTCCACCTCAGGTTCATCAAGCAGGGTCTGAAGGGAAACTACAGTAGCTCCAGGTTCTTTACTTTCAGCTGCTTTATTGAAATTCTCTCCGTCTCCCCTCATCTTCTGCTTGTATTACCAGATTACTGAGTCTCATATTCATCTGTCTCTAAAAGATTAAACTGTCCCCAGGAAAAGGCCATCACGTCTTGGAGGAGGAGATCCCATTTCCACTCCATGCCCTGAGAAATAAGAGTCTCTGCAAAGTTTCTCGGGTTGATAAGTTCCCATCGTTATAAGAAATCTTCTGGCTGGAAATGAGAGCGGAGCCTAAGTGACAGATGCCAGCAGGTTTCTATCCCACATGGCACAAAACCCCATCTGCATGGGAAATGAAGAGTGGGGAAGTGAGAAATCATGCAGCCCTGACCAGAGTGCTGGAGTTCAGCATCTCTGTAAGTTCTGCAGGGCAGGGCTGACTTGCTGAGATGCAAATTGAAGGGAAGAAAGGATAAACACAATTGTGAGGCACAGAGGTGTGGGGACTGCTCCCCATGGTTTTTAAAGAGCAGCAGCAGCAGGTCCCTCACACACCACGTGGGAGGGTCATGAGGACACAGCCACGCTGCTCATTTTGTCTCCCTGAGAGCTGCAGCTTTAGCCACACTCATCTTGTTGTGGTGTATTCCTGACCTTTCCCCCCAAGACTGTCTGTAGCCTCCAATCTCTTCCTCCTGTTCACAACAGCAATTTCCTTCCCATTGCTGGGGTCCAGTCCCTGTCAGTCATCCCTGACCTCCCCCTTTTCCCTCCCCTCCCAGGCCACACACAGCCATACCAACCTGCATATAAATGTCAGGGTTTGGGTTATTTTTTCCCTTCTCAGGTCTAGACCTTAGCATGAACTCTCACTAGCATCCTCATCTTATCCCCATTCTTGACAGCATAAACTTCATACTCTGTCCCTTGCTTGGCAGGTGTATTACCAAGATGCCACTGACAACCATCTGCACCCTGCCTGCTGCACTCCCCTCTCCCTGCCCTCCCTCCTGCCTGGTCTCCATAGTTCCTGAGCATTTCCAGGGTCACAGCCTAGTGCTTGTTTCCTGGAATGGTTTCAGCTACTTGGTGATGCTCCCACATCCTGCAGTGCAGCAGGAAGCATCACTTCCCATCCCCATGCACGGCCCTACCAGGCAGTGAGGTGTTCTCATGGTGTTCCCCATCTGCTTCATCAGCAAGCAGTGAGGCCAAAAACCAACCACACTCGAACTGTTCCTCTGCTATCAGTCTTTATGCCACAGTAACATATGCAAAACAACACCCACCCTCACAGCTCCCTCACTGAAAGGCACAAATCCAACTAATTAAAAGCCAGACTCTCCCAACAAACATCACAGTACATCTCTGCCTGGGCCTGGAGTGCAGTGCTTGAAGTGCAGGACAGCAGGTTGTGCTGTGACTTATTACTTTGTCATCCTGTAAATATTATAGAGGCCATATGGATTTTCAATACCTGAGCACAATGCTGCCATTAATATCAAATGTAATAAGATATTATATGCATGACAATCACAGGAAGAAATTGCAAAGCTCAGAAACTGCCTGGTGAGCTATGCACGGTTTGTTTCTGCCATGAAGAAAGTCAGAGGAAACCATAATGAATCATTTAGCTGACGAATTTTAGCTCTTTTTCTGTTTGCAAACTATCTGCCAGCAGATTGTCATTTCCTCAAATGTGCCCATTATTTGGAACTCCTCAGTGGACAATCACTTACGTGTCTAATCATGGTCCATTGCTGAAGGATTTGTTGTGGGTGTGCATCACACTGAACGTGAGCAGATTTGAGTCACTCCTTAGGTCCTGTGATGTGGTTCTCTTGCCTGACTGGATGAGATGGTTTGGAAGCCACTGTGGCTATTCCTGTGCATCAGAAATCTGGGTAGTGTGCCTTTGGCAATATTTATTGAGGAATAGCTAAAATCTCTGCAATATCTGGACCACTCTATTGCAGCTGCCTTGGCAGGTCAGGGCACCTGGCTGTGGAGGGGCTTGATATGACAGTGGACTTCTTGCACCTTGCTCTCCATATTCTTGCTCTAGTACACTGAAATCAAGGGCAGAGTTTGCCCTTGCAGGGATTGAAACCCTCACTGAAGTCCTCACAACAGTCTGCTCTCAGGAGGTTGAGACGTTTTCTGCCCCTAAATCCAGTGGACTTGGTGACAAAGAGCTGCACTGAGGTTAGGCCAGCAGAGCCAGTATTAACCTGGAGATAAAAACTCATTGCTTTGCCTCCTAAGGGTATTTTTTCCTTGTTGAAAGGAATGAATTGCAAGAACCTGATAGAAACCATCTTCCTTTCCATATCCTCCCTATTCCCTTCCCATGTCTGTGCTGGCTGGTGGTAATATAAAGCCAGTGCCCTTTGAGTAGATGTAGTTTATAGGAAGCTTGCATTGACCATTTGCATAATGGACTGTGCTCCCTGGTGCAGTGTGTGACAGGAATTGCTTACACACACTTTATGACAGATTTAATACAGTGCCTTTCACAAGAGTCAAACACAGAGCCCAACAGGAAAACAAACCCTTCACGAGGCACATGGAGAAGCACATAAAGCAAGAATAAAATGAGATTAGGCAGGGTGGGGGAAAAAAGTATTAAAGAACTTGAGTGAGGTTTTAAATGAGTTAATGAGCCCATGGTTTGACTGTCTGAAAGGAGGTTTCTCCCAGGCTGCAGAGCACAAGAGAAAAGGCTCAAAGTGTGGAGTTTGAAACCAGTGACAACACAGCCACCAAGAATAAACCTGACAGGGAATGCATGGAGAAAACCCAGTGCCTGCACGGCAGCAATAATGATCCCAACTCTTGTTCACTTCTATCAGGAGCTTCTCTGCTGTGGCAGCCAGAGGGATTTGTAAAGAAGATGGGCTCTCCCTATTTTTCATGTAGGGAGATGGGTGACTAGTCCCAAATGATCAGTGGGGAATCCAGCAAAAAAAAAACCCATCTTGTGACACCCAGACCAGATCTTTATGCCAACAGTTCCCAATCTGGCAGCTGAACAACCTGGAACTCCCAAGCTCTGCAGTAACTCACCTGCCAAAGTGTCATCTATAAATCATTTTCATGTAAAAGTTGAACTCCTGAGAAACACTGGGGACCATAAAGTGTCTGAGGTCCTAAATATTTGTGACAACTGCAGTAAGCCACACAATTTCTCAGAGGAACACAGAAACAGATAAACAACTCGCTTTCTGGATGCTTCAAATGGGAGCTTTTTGTTTCCCTCACAACTTCTGGGCAGGTACAGGTGGCTCTGACTTGGTCTCACTGATCTGCTCTCCTGGCAGAGCTGCAGGTGCAGAGGGGAGGGCACAGACTGTGTAGATACACTTTGAGTCTGCAGGAAAAAGGGAAAAAGAGGGAGAGAAATTGCCTTTTTGGAAGCAGTTTCCCATGACAACATTAGAATGGTACAAGATAAGGATAGTTCCCCCCTCCATGAAATACAATGAAAATAAAATATAAAAAGAGAATGGCAACAAGGAGAAAAGCTTTTCAGGCATGTCAGAAAAGCTATTACAAGTAGCAGAACAAGCTTGACTGTACCACGTAAAGCTGTATACAGCTGCCCACAGTACAATCAGGTGCAGCTTGAGTGATCTTGGCTCTTCAATAGAACTGAAGCTAAGGCCAAACCTGCAAATATTTACAAAGCTTTCAGTGAACCATCCACTAGTGCCTGGCTCCACGAGATCTCTTTTTCTTCTTTCTGGCTCCACCTGGCTGGCCCCTTCTGCAGCGTTTGAGACACCCGAGAAATCAGATTTCTCTTGCAGTTTTCCATCCCTGTGGCTGGTGTGGCCCAACACACTCCTCTTGTTTTATTGTTTGTCTTCACCACTTTGTCTAAATCTTGCCTGCAGCATCACTAGGGAAAAGATCAGGCCAAAACTGGATGATGCTACATTATTAAATCATAATAATTTCCAGAACTGAGATTGGGAGAGAGAAAAAAATATAAAAAGGATTTGTTTATATTGAAACTCTCCAGCCCTTTGTTTATCCTCCTGAGAAATATTTGGATGGAAGTCAAGGCAGAAGAGACAACTCCTACTGGGGACATTTTATGTTGGAGGAAAGATGGAAGTGAAAGAGTATTTCCTCCCATCGCTCCCCTCCCAGCATCAACAAGGCTCTCCACACACCCCAGCACTAAATGACTCAGTTTCCCTGAAATAAACTGCATTAAGTTCACCATCCTGAATCTAAATAAAGGTTATTTGTAGGTAATAAAGGCTGAGGTCACTTGGTCTGTTCAGCCTGGAAAAGAGACTGAGGGGAGACCTCAGAGCAGCCTGCAGCTTCCTCACGAGGAACAGCAGAGAGGCAAGCACTGATCTCTGCTCTCTGTGACCAGGGAATGGCTGGAGCAGTGTCAGGGGAGGCTTAGGGTGGATATTAGAAAAAGGTTCTTCCCCCAGAGGTATTTGGGCACTGAACAGCTCCCCAGGGCAGTGGGCACAGCCCCAAGGCTGACAGAGCTCCAGGAGGGTTTGGCCAATGCTCTCAGACACAGGGTGGGATATTGAGGTGTCCTGTGCAGGGACAGGAGTTGGACAATGATCCTTGTGGGTCCCTTCCAGCTCAGGGTATCCTGTGATGCTGTGACTCTAACATCAGCAGGCCTCTTGCAATGTGAGGGCTGTGACAGAGCCTGTGTGTGCCAGAGGTTCTGCTGGGGCTCAGTGAATTGAAAACAACTTCTGGAAAAGGCTGATAAATAAAAGCAAGAGATCTTAACAACTAAGTTAATACATGAATGCAATAACAGTTCAGAGCTGGAAATGAAACCCAGATTTTTGTAGCTCAGAAAGAGGAGACAGCAGAGATGGAATTATCTTAAAATGGAAAGACACGGAGTGACAGAACCTAAAAATAAAATCTCATTCTTAGCTGTGCTGAATAGTAAACGATTAGCAGCATCCAGTTGGAAACACCACTTGGGTTATGACAAATGCACTAGCAAAAAAAAATCAAAAACCTAGGGAAGGAGCACTAAATCTGTACTCTGTCTGCATATAAACTAATGCTGAAACCACTAGGAAGTGTCAGGAGACTCCTGAGCAGAGGAAAGGATACAGAACTGAGCTGTGCACAAAATTCCTTTAAAAATAATTGGAACAGCTAACTGCCCAGGAGGAAAGGCCTGAGTGATCTGCACCATGAATAGTGGGAACACAAGACCTGAAATAAGCAGCTTAGAGACAACTCTAGGCTGGAATCCTCCTTCCCACAGATTCAGTGGTATGGAGCTGAAGAAATCAGCAGCCTCCCAGCCCCTTGGAGAGCCCTGGCTGATCCCTGATCCCACACTGCTTTATGCAGAGGAGAAACTCACACATGACACATCAAGGTTAAAACTGGCAATCAATAGCTAC
Source organism: Acanthisitta chloris (assembly GCF_000695815.1). Taxonomy (NCBI): domain Eukaryota; kingdom Metazoa; phylum Chordata; class Aves; order Passeriformes; family Acanthisittidae; genus Acanthisitta; species Acanthisitta chloris. The sequence goes on from NW_008676101.1 coordinate 26,520, forward strand.
AGCCTAACTTAGATATTCATTTGATAATGAGAAAATTTACCTCTTCATGTGTCAATTTCCTCATATGTAAATGAAGAACTATGATTAGACACCAAGATAATGACACTTGGGCAAACCATGGATATTTTTAAATTAATTTCCTTCTGCTACATACACCTGAAAGCTAAAAGGCAAATGGATTTAACTTGATTTTAATGAGAGCTGAGTACGAGTTTTAGGACAAGACAGACTTGGTTTTCAATGTTTGCACCAATTTGTTGACTCTCAGGAAGGCACTGTCAGACAGCTCCTCTCATCTTCCATCCAATAAAGCCCAGAGTAGCCCTCACACAGGTTATTGCAAGAGGGAGCCAACACACACACATATTTGACTTGATTGTGAGTTTCCTAACTATAAATATCCTGGTATTTAATAGAAGTACTTAATACATTAATATTAATATATTAATCATATTAATCATAATGTATAAATATAATATTCAGCCTGGAGAAGAGGAGGCTGAGGACAGAGTTCAGAGCAGTCTACAGCTTCTTCACGAGGGGCAGTGCAGGGGTAGCACCAATCTCTGCTCCCTGTGACCAGTGACAGGACCTGAGGGAACAACTGCAGCTGTGTCAGAGGAGATGTAAGTTGGATATTAGGAAATGGTTCTCCCCCAGAGGTGTTTGGGCACTGGAACAGCTCCCCAGGGCAGTGATCACAGCCCCAAGGCTGACAGCTCCAGGAGCATTGGCACATGGTGGATTGTTGGAGTTGTGCTGTGCAGGGCCAGGAGTTGGATTCAATGATCCTTGTGGGTCCCTTCCAGCTCAGCATATTCTATGATTCTGTGATTCTATACTTGGGAAAACCAACATGCAGAGCAGGTCAGCTCTTTAATGCACTGAATTAGAAGAAGTGATACTGCTTTTGGGTGTGGATTGGGATGAGCGATCAATCTTCTGATTTGAAATGTGTTAAAGAGCAATTTTCATACTCTCTCAGAAAATATACTTGTAGCAGCACCTGAAACAGAAGTGAGGAGACCACAAGCAGAAACATCTTCTAGTTCATTGGAGATGTATATGAACAGCAAACAGTTTTATCAACACCTAGACAAGGCAACACATCGTACTGTTATCAGCCACTGGAATCCTGTTTCCTCCACCAGAAATTCTAGTTAATTACCACAATACATTACAGAGTGACAATGACTCTTCCTAGAAAAGGTCACACTTCCTACTACTGCATCTCCCTCTCGCTGCCTGGCTGGAAATATTCACCACCTATCACAGCATCAAATGAGTTCCTGCCCATGTCATATTATTTACAAAACCTTTCACACAGTTGCAATACTCCAGGACTGCAAGTGATAATAAACTCTATTCTGACATATCAATGGCTCAAGGAAATTTTCTATTGCAATTTTCAACACAAAATGAAACATCCTAGCAGGAGCCAAAAGCTGGAGGAATCTGTTCTGAGAGGAATGATTTCAGGTAATTTATCATTATGAAATGAAAATGCAAAAGCCATTGGAGTCTCCCAAAAGGATACAAATAAAGCCATGCTGTAAAGTCTATGATCAGTGAGGGTTATATTCAGCAGCACTTGGTCCAATAAACGTCAAGAAACTAAATCATTCTTCATATATCACAGTTACCTTTCAGGGTGTCAGGCAGGGAACTTCTCAGTGCAGCTAGGACACAGGGCAGCTGTCATGACATTTTCCTCCAGACTTTCCCTTTGCTAGCAATACTATGAAGAGTAACTGGAGAGCTGAGCAGTGTGTGTGGGGTCAAGCGAGAAATTCGACTTGTGCTCTCAAAACTTGTCCATCAGACTGTGCCTCAAAGCTCTGTCTGCCTTGGGCTTTGCTGGATGCAAATAGAGGTTGGTGAATGTTTTCAGAAATTATAAATTGGTCAAAAAAGTGTAGTCCCAAGAGGAATAATTTACAAGTATTATGTAATAAGCCTGCACAAAGCATCCTTGAGTAACTGTGAAGGAAACAGAAGGTCTTCTAGGCTTGAATCAAATGTTTCTGTTTGACTAGAATGTGAAATATATTGCTTTGTTGACTGGAGAATTAAAGCTACAAACCAAAAGCTTTCTGGTAGAGCTCTAATCAGGATTCAGAGTACTGCTGAGGTGATGGAATTCCCAATGCAAACAGGTCCAGTTTGGACTTTGTGCCTTGCATGGCTATGTCAAAGAAATGCTCATTCTCCCGGGTAACAGTAACAGGGCAAGAGAAATAGGTCTGAAGTTGTGCCAGGGCAGGTTTAGATTGGATATTAGGGAAAATTTCTTCATCAAAAGGATTGCCAAAAACCGGCACAGGCTGCACAAATGTTGTGGTTTAACCCCAGTCAGCACCAAGAACCAACAGCCTCTCACTCACTCCCCCACCAACAGGATGGGGGAGAGAATCAGAAGGGTAAAAGCTACAAAAACTCATGGGTTGAGATAAAGACAGTTTAATAGAGAAAGCAAAAGCTGCACACACAAGCAAAGCAAAACAAGGAATTAATTGACTGCTTCCTGAAGGCAGGAGGTGTTTAGCCATCTCCAGGAGAGCAGGGCCCATCACGCATAACGGTTCCTTGGGAAGACAAACACCATCACTCCAGATGTTCCCCCTTCCTCCTTCTGCCTCCCACCTTATACACTGAGCATGATGTCCTATGGTGTGGAATATCCCTTTGGTCAGTTTGGGTCACCTGTCCCAGCTGTGTCTCCTCCCAATCTCCCATGCATCCCCAAATTCCTTGCCATGTGGCAGTACAGAAAGCAGCAAAGGCCTTGGCTCTGTGTGAGCTCTGCTCAGCAACAACAAAAACATCTCTGCATTATCAACTCTGTGTTCAGCACAAACAACAAACATAGCCCCATACTAACCTCTATGAAGAAAGTTAACTCTACTTCAGCTCAAACCAGCACAACAAAGCAGTGGTGGAGTCACCAGCCCTGGAGGGATTTAAAAGACAGGTAGATATGGCACTTGGGGACAATGGCTCAGTAGTGGCCTTGGCAGTGCTGGGTTAATGGTTGGACTCAATGATCTTCAAGGTCTTTTCCAACCTAAATTATCCTGTAATCCTATACTTGAACTCCCATAAGGTCAGCAGCAGAAGCCTACTAATTCTTGGAGGAAATACTTGTTTCAAAAGCTGCTTTGTGGGAAGAAAAGCATGTTATTGCCTGCATTCCAAACCTTACAAAGTCAGCATGACCTCATGGGTCCATCTCTGCATCCTGAAATTAGACAGCTCTTCAATTCCTTTGTCAGTCTTTGACTGCGAGTGACTTGGGATCAGAATAGCAGATAGGTTTGCAGATGCCAAGGTGTGTAGGAAAGGCAGCATGAGGATACTGAGCAGAAAACCCAGAGACTGTTACACAGCAAAAGTAATGTGCCTGAAAAGTGCTGCAAGGAAGGCTGGAATTACAGAAGTCATGGCAACTTCAGCTTGAGTTTCCAGGGTATGAAATTTCCACCTCTTTGACTCATGCTGCACCTGCTCTGTCTCTAACCAGTGCTATTCATTTCACTTGTCTGCTCACATTTGGGGAAAAAAAGCAGGGGGTCACCCAAATGGCTCTTTAAGGAAATTTCCCTAGACCAGACAGATGAGAATTGAGTTATATTTAGGAAGCTTTTGTACCATGAGACTGGTGGCTCATTGATACGATTATGGACAGTTTTGAACCTCCTAAGAGTGGTAAATATCAGGTTGCCTGAGACTTGCTGAGTGTATCTAAATAGAAATTATGCCTTTCTGTCAAAAACGCCTGTGTTTGTGCTGAGAATGACAATCTCTCTCACTGTAAGCAGGTAAGCAAGGCAAGAGATGATACTAATGAGGCAGACAGAACCCTGTGTTGTATAAAGTTCCCCATTCTGTTTGCACAAGCAGAAAGTAGAGAAACACACATGTCAGTATTGAGTCAGGTAAATCCCACCCACTGGCTCCACCAACCCACTGCACCCTCGATCCCTGTGAGGTCAGTATGCCATTCTGTTCTCTCCCATTGCTGATCCAGCAAGCACAGGTAGCTCAGCTCCACCTGAGAGAGGTTGGAGAGGGCTAAAAGTACAAACATCAGCTGCCAGTTACCATGAGACTATACTACCCCAAGGAAGTTAGAGAGGGCACACATGAGGATTTGGTGTAGCCTCCAGAATGGTATTTCAGCCCAGAGTCAGGAAGGACACTGGGATGCACACAACAAGAAAATACTTAGAGATGAAGCTTGGCTGAAGGCAGGTAAAGAAATAATGAACAAACCCTCTGGTCCTTGAGTGATTATGGTAGAGGAAATAAATCCTCACTGAAGCTTGTTGGACTTTCACTACTCAGTTTCATGCTTGGAAGTCCAGGTCTTTCACAAAACACTGAGAGAGGATTTTCAGTTGATTGGCTCCCAGAGATCCCTGAAAAGAGGTGTGATGGCACAGGTGTCCTGTCTTCACTGGTACCCAGCAGCATGCCAGAGAGTTAAAAGGATGTTTCAGACAGAGAGAAAGAGAAGGGACCTGCTCAAACTCTGCATTTCCAGCCAGGCACTCTGCAAGTTAATTCAGATGACACAGCTTCGGATGGAAAAGTTTCTTCTTTATTCTGTGTCTAATGCAGATGAAGGGTAATACATATGGAACTTGTTTTTTGGCAGCAACTTGCAAAGTAGTCAAAGTTTTAAATCTAGGGCAAGTGAATCAAGCAGAAATAAAGAGAAAGGACATGCAAGTTGTAGTTGTCCTTCTCTATCACTGAGCAGGGGAGCTCTGGGAGGGCAGAGCAGAGGCTGCAGCACCATGGAGTATCCTCATGAGCAGCTCCTCTGCCCCTCTCTGCCACCTGCTCTGTGCCCCTTTCTTGTGGTGAGATGACACAGACACTGCAACTATCTGGGAAAGTCCAAGGGAATTTAGAGAAATCTAATCACGTAGCAGGAACAGCAATGCTGGGAAGAAACCAATTGTTTTGGAGTTTGCCTGGCTTTTCTGGCTTTCCCAGTGTGGGGAATGAGAGCAGTGTCTGACTGGGATTTAATAAAAGAAAAGGAGACTGGGCAGAACAGGGAAGCTTGGAAATGTCACAATTTATCTGTCTGAAAGTCTTGAAAATATTATTCATATCCCCAAACTGGTAAACACTAAGATATTTAAATAAACCCCCATTAACTCCTATATCATTAGATTAAATTCTTTCCCAGACGCTGCACATTTCTCTCTGTACCAAAACTCTGATTATACTCAGTGGGTAACCATTTGCTATGATAAATAACTAAACTAGGCAGGATTTCAGTTATTATGGGTAAGTCCAAAAGGGGAAAACTGGTTTGAGAAGGAAATGTGCTTACACAAGCTGGGGAGACCAAACTACTGCAAATGACAGTAAATTTAAAAGGAATTTGAACACCACTCTTCCTGCAGTCTTGGAAAAAAACCTGCCTAATTTGGTTTTAAATGCTTTAGTAAAGCTTATTGCATTTTTAGGCATGTCTGCAGTTGCTGGTTCAGCTGGTCCAGGAGCACAGCAAGGGCTGGTACACATCTGAGAACTCCTTCCCTTATCCTCTGGTTTTGCAAATATTCAGAGCACTGGTAGGTCACCAAGTTAATCTGAATCCAAATCACCACAGGGTATGCCTGAACACAGAGCTGGAGGGAGTGCTGGAGGCAGTGGAGCTGCTGATGTCTCCCTCTTCACAGCTGCAGGGCTCAGTATTGCCTGTCCCTTTCTTAGCTGAGCATCCTCCCACGGGTTAAAGCTGTAGGGCAGGTATTCTCATCCCAATGGAGAAGAAATGCAGGGAATTATTCTCCTCAGCTATAAGCTGCTGGAAAAGAGAGTTCATTCTTCAGTGAAAAGTTAGATATGACTTCCTCCTTTTTTCACAAAGACACAGCATTTTTTCCTGAGTTTACCTCACTGGGAAGAGACCAAAAGTCCCAGAGGGGGAAAAAAAAAAGGTTACAGCTCTATTGCAGCAACTCTGGAAGGAGAGACAGAGACATGATCCTGGTGAACTTCAGTGAGATAGAACGAGGTGAAGTACACAAAAGTAAATAAAGAGGAAATTTTTGTGTAAATACTACAGCAGCACCAGCCCCTCCTGTCTATTCCCTCTCACTGTCTGCGAACTGAGAGCATCTGTCCACATCTCCCTGCGCCAGAAGGATTACCACAAGAAGGAATTTACATTCTGTCAATTAAAACACCATCAAGCTAAGGATTAAAGTCACAAACACATGAATTAGAAATGGTGCCAAGGGACTCTACCTATCTATCTTTCATGACTTTTTGAGGTGTGTGCTATAGAAGCATTAAAAGCAGCTTTAATCTGCTACACTTACGTGCATGGCATTTACTCAGAGTGGTGGCCAACAAGGTGTCAACAAGCACAGGGCAAGCACAAGCCAGGATTGGCATATGTCTCCCTCTCAGACTGCATGCACAAGTTGTACTTTCCCTTGCTCAAACTGAAGGGATCATTAAGAGTTGAATATTACCATGACAGACACTAAAACACTCCTTCAAACCTGTTAAAAGTGCCTTTATGCAAGGGATCAAAATACAAGCTGGGCAAAACTTAATGTATGCCCACCCTACACTGAGGAGAAATGAGGCTGCTGTTTATTCATTCCTCCAGCACTGGGTACAGGGCTATACACCAACATTTCCTGCATTAAATCACTTTAGCTGCAGGTTAAATCTTAGGAGAACAAGCATGCCAGTTACAAATGGTTTGCAAAATGTACAGGGAAATAAGAGGGGGGAAAAAAAGCTTGATCACATTAAATGAGCTGGTGGTAAAGGAATGGGTTCAGCCCCTGTGCCAGACTGCCCATCAGGAGACGAATGTGCTGCTGGTTTCATGTTTTATGGCCTGAGTTAACCCTGCTGTGGTTTACACTGAATCAAGGTGGAGCAGATGGCAGGAGGGTTTCCATGTTGTATCCATACCCCATTTCCAATTCAAATGGCAGCACTTGGCTCCACTAGCAAGAAACAAGGAAAGAAGTTTGGGTTATTCTGTATTCCAGTGCAGAAAGACCAAAACATTTTTATTTCAGCCTAAGTTACCTTCTGGGTATATTCAGTGCACAAAATGGCCTTTCTTCCCCCACGACCGTGGTGGCAGGCAGAGCAAAACTGCAATGGAAAAGAATAAGAATGGCATATTTTGTCTCATAACCGCCCTCATATCACATGCTTGGGAAAGAGAGTGTGCTAGAAAAGTCACTGTGGTGGAGCTTGAAAAGAGAATTTAACTCCTGATTCAGCCTTCAGCTTCCTGCACAGTATCCAGAACCTCAATTCCTCCTGCCTTAAATGGAGGAACAATTCTTCCCTTTTCTGCCTACACTCATTGTCAATTTTTCGTGGGAGGAACTGTGAACATTTTGTGTACTCTGATCAGGAACAGCATCTCTAGTTGCTATCTTAATGCTCCATAACAAATGAGAGTGTGAATTGGCACATGCTGGGGTCTGTTCCCTGGGCTTGGCACTGCAGCAGGAGGAGCATTCGTCACCCTGCTAGCCCCCAGGCAACCAGCCCTGTGGCTTCTGCAGGAACAAATGGAGTCTAGTTACAGTCAGGGAAGATTACTGAAATTTGATTATAGGGTTGGCTCTGATGGCTCACTTATGCTACTGAGGGAAGAGACAGAGTACAGTCTCTGTCCTTTGGAGACTGCGATAAAAATGAGGAGAGAGAAGTTGGAAAACCCACAGTGGAGAAAATGGACAAGGCTGCAGCCTTGGGGATGTTTGTCTGGGTATTTTAATCATGATGAAGTGGCAGCAACTTACCCAGCAAAGGTCAGAATTGGTGCACTTTGGAGAGGAAGGGAGGCAAAGGAGTTGTGCATTTTTCCAGGAGAGTTTATCTTTAGTCTGCAGCACCTCCATTTACCTCCGTGAATATACACCTCTTGCTTAATTTCAGTGCAGGCTTAAGCCCCAGGTGGGGAAGGAGCTCCAGGTGCACAGGTGCAGCACAGGAATGAGTCCAGAACTGAGGCAGAAAGAACAACTTGTACCTTAGCATACACTGAAGTGAGCAGCCCCTGCCAGCACAAGGAGTTCTGCCTGCTCTGTCCTTCAGCTCTCTCTCCTGTGTCCCCAGTCCTGCATTTATGGGACTCTCACGTCTCTCTAAGCTCTTCTAGTTTTGTACCTGTGACATTTTTACAAGAGGATCTAATACACACACACTCTCCACCTGGAGCCCTGAAGGGGCTGATTAGAATGATTAGAATTTGAGTCCAAGCTGAAGTTACATTGGTCTTTGTAGATCCTTCCTGCAGTAATTCATACAACACAGCATACATATAAAAGGGCCAAAACTCATTATTCCTATTCCCTCTGAACACAGTGCTGGTATATCTATCTTCTCCTCACTTCTACCAACTGTAGTGCTGAAACTCAACAAACACAGGTGCTACTACTGTGAGGAAAAGGAGTATCTTCCCCCTTCTTTCATCTGTGCTCTACCATTGCGCTCCCGATGTGGGTGCAAGCTGCCTGCCAGCTCCCTGCTTTCCCTGGAAGTTTTTCCCCTGGCTGTGGCCACCTCACTGCCTGAGAACTCTCCCTGCTTTGAGGGATGAGCTGCTGCCTGCTGGCAAGAGGCAAACCTCTCCAAACTTCCTGCTGCTTTCACGAGCACTGAGCTCACCAGCAAGCCCAATCTACAGGCGTGAGCAAAGCAACTAAACAGCAAGTTCCCCACTGCTGCAGCCACTAATGAGCCACTTACTTGGCATGAGCTTTCCTGCTGGCGATGGCACAGTGCCTTGCTGCCAGCTCCTGGCTGCCAGGCCTTGGGAAAGGGGAGAGCCGTGGGGTAGGAGGGTCCAGAGCTGTGCACACAAGCATCCAACAGTAAAAATTGGTTATTTTCAGCCATTGCAGAGACCCAAAGGGAATGGATTACTTTTTTTTTCTTCCCTCTTGCTCCATCCATTGGTGACACACTGGAACAGGTTGCCCAGGGATGTAGTAGATGCTCCAACTGTGTCAGTGTTCAGAGACAGGTTGGATGGAGCCTTGAGCAACCTGGTCTAGTGGGGAGGTGTCCCTGCCCATGGCAAGGGGAGTTGGGACTAGGTGATCTATAAGATCCATTCCAGCCCCTAAAGTTCTATGATCAGGAACTAATTCTGACAAGCTCTATGAGTCAGAAGAGCAAAAAAAAAATACCAATTTCATATATGTATAGATGAAATATGTATATGTGTATATATATGTATACCAGGTCTGAGCTGCAGCAGTGTGTGTAGTGTCCACTTCATACCTAAGCACCTCCTGAGCTCACTGACATTGCATCAGGTCACTTCGAGGCAATGAGTGGTGTCACACACCTCAGGAAAGAACAGCTATTTCTCCTTCTCCTTGCAAGCCAAACTTTCACAGTAAAAAGTTGTGATGTCTCTGGAGCTGCTGGTCCCTGTGTGTGGGAGACAGTTTGTGCCTTCGAGCTGCTGGTGCCTGGAGGAAGATGTAAAGGTGAAGTTTAAGGGGTAACTCCAAATGTCCTTGTGAATTACAGCCGTGGTAGGAGAGTATATGAGTCTGTCACCCTTGACCTCCTGTTTTCCATAAAATTTGTCTTTAAGCAAAAGATTATGGCCAAAACTAAAACATATGGAAAACCCAGGGCAGTCCCCTCACTGCATTTTTTGAATGGTGCTGCACTGAGGCACCACAAAATTCAGTGGAGTTACACTCCTCTTCATCTGTTACACCTCTTTTCATCGTGAGATCCATGGAGCTAGCACCCACTTCTATTCCTAAAGTCAGCCAAGCTGCAGCCATTTACCCCAGCGTTGGTTTTGGCTTCCTACATCCACATTAGTTCTTGCTGCAGTATTCCGTGATATTAGGTGCTTTTCTCAGGCAATGAGTGATGAAGACACTTATAGAGAACTTTATAGCACTTCAGTTGACAATTTTCTGGGTTGAATGTGCATCTCCCTCCTAGCAGAGGTCTCTGCACCACAGATGGTGTTTTACATATAGCAGTTAAATGACATAGTTGGAGCTGCAGCATATGTGCCTTTGCTATGTCTCTGTATCCCATGCAAGTCCACTGGGTTTCCAGCTAGCTCCCATTTTGCATACCTCAGCTTAAGATTCAGCAGATGGGATGCTGGCCTCTTGTTCTTCCTTCAGCTGATAAAAAGGATTGCAATGTTAGAGTGGAGAAAAAGAAAATGAGCAGGACCTTGCTCATGGAACATTATAATGTTTCCCTCCACTACAAAGCCACAGCTTTGCAATGCTATAAAATTGCTGCTATCTCTTCCCCAGTCCCCCTCAAAAATGAATTGGCAGTGTTCACTTTCATGGGTTTCCATTTCAGAGAATCCTGCAGCTTCTCTGGTGTTTTAAGCTTGTGAAATATTTCCCACCTGATTCATTGAGGGTTATTTATTAAGGTGAATTTTGCACTGTCTAAAGCTCCTGGATTGTCCATCCTGGGAATGGGATGTTCTTTTCAGCTTCAAAATATTACTTCAGGGACTGGCAAAGATCATTTCCCAGAGATGCTCACCAACATGCTCAGTCTGCCCTCAGCCAGGAGGAAGGGCAGAAGCCATTTCCCACTTGGATTCTACCTTCTTCACCAGGCCCTTCTAATATGGGACCATGTTGTGGTGGAAAAAGCTTTGTTTGCTTTGCCCTGCAGCCTTCTAAGGACCTTCCTCAGCTGGCAATGGCTGCGGGTCGGTGCCGTAGAGATCAGTGGCCTTGTCAGACCCTGAACACTGATCCAAGAGTGTCTAGGAGATATCATCAGAGAATGATCCCCAAGGACAGTAACAGCAGAAGAACAGAGAGATTGAGGAGATCAAGATATGAAACTTGTTAGCCTGGCTTAACCTCTAATAAAATTGATCTCAGCTTACTCACAGCTGGAAGACACACCAAGAATGTTCTGAAGGGAGTTTGAGGAAATGTAAGCAAGTTCAACTATCTCTTTCCATTTCTTCCAAACCACCCATCCTAATGCCCACCCAAAAGGAATAACATTTCCTTCTCGACAGAGAGCAAGGCATGAACTGCCTCCTGGACCAGTTGGCTGCTCAGGGATCAATGTCCCCCACAGACCTACAGTTCAGGCTCTCAGGTGCCTCCAACAGTGCCTCTGTGAAGCTACAGCAAAGAACTCATCCAACAAAGCCTTGTTATGCCTTGACAAGCCTTTGTTTCCACTGAAGTCCCTAGGGATGAAAAGCTACTGAACTCCTCTCTTGTACAGGCAGGGAGAGAGGCAGAGCAGTGTGTTTGCTGGATGTCCAACTTTCAAGCCTCTCTCCCTGCCTCTCTCTGGCACTGACTGCCAGGGGTGATGGCTGTTTCTGGGCAGCCTGTCTTACAGCCTTGTCATCCCTCTCTTACACAGACACACAGCATTTTACTCTACCTTCAGTTTTAAGGGTGAAATAGTAGGGGGTATAAACAACAGAAATCCTCTATATTTCTTTGAATTTTCATTTGACAGCTCAGAGTGGTTTAGTTCACACTAAGATACTCCTGAGGAGGCAGCAGAACTTTCCCACCCCTTTATTTTTGATACCCAAAGAGAATCAAGGTGCAGCTGAACAGATGCAATGACATCAGTTCATGTTGCTGTTGTCTCATACTGTTTGGCAGTTTTTAATCTCAAAACTCCAGTTTCCAGAGCCATGTGATAAGGCTCAGAAAACATAGGAAGACAATGCAACTGTCTCTTTTTAAATCAAGACCTTGTGATCCATTCCAGGCTCTGAAAAGATACAGCAACAAACTTCTGGACCTTTCCCTTTCTTCATTAAGAAAAAACTTGTAATTTTGAAGCCAATCTTCTGATTTCTAGAAGCCTTTCACTCATGATTCCTGAATGCTCAAGGTTGGCAACATCAGTCCTACCCTATATTCCAGGAGCATATGACAAGGAGACTTGCTATATCAGCTAACTTGTAAACACTGAAAACTGTCTGTATTTATGTTGAATAATCACTTTTGCAGGGCAAGCGAAAGACAGCTCATGGTGCTCAAAAAAAAAAAAAAAAGAGGGGGGGCAAGCTGAAATCAATACACCCTTAGTTCTCTTGTCTCAGCAAAAGGAGAGTCTCAGGCAGCTTTTTAACCCTTTCACACTCGAAGAAAAGAGGAGTAATAACTCCAAATAGGCTGATATCTGTCTTGTCATGCCTGTTAACATTACTTCTCTGATCTGATTCAAGATGTTGTGACAACTGCCTGAGCCCATGTCCAATAAATATTTTAAGATATGAGACATGTATGGTAAAATATTAAGACTGATGGGAAGTGTAGTGAAGTGCTGTGGTGTCTGGGCAGGCATGAGCCCGTGGGAGCCAAGATCCTTGCCTGGAAGGACATAGGACATGTGGCAGTGCACCCCCAGGTGCCCATGTCTTGTCTGATGCATCACTTAACTGGCACAGCAGGCTCACCAACATCTCCAAAAGAGCAGCCAAGCTGTCTCATGGACCTGCTCACCTCTCTGTCCTCATCCAATTGCCTGCACTAAGAGTGAGCAAAAAGCATCACTTTTCCCACCTCATCATAGAATTGTTTGGGCTGGAAAAGCTCTCTAAGATCATTGAGTCCAACCAGCACTGCCAGGTCCACCACTAAACCGTGTCCCTAAGCACCACGTATACATGTTTTTTGAACAGTTCAGGGATGATGATTCTACCACTTCCCTGGGCAGCCTGTTACAAATGAACCACAAAACCTCTACAGCCACATCTCAGGCTTGTTTCATCCTCCCTGGATGATTCCTACTCCCCAGAAAGTGGCAGAGCTTTGTGGTGCTGAAGCTGAGGAAATTAGACCAAGGCTGCCAGCTCAACTCTCTCCCCTTAACATATGCAGGTAGCACCACTGGTCTGTATGAAGTCACCCCAGGATTAGCATGCTGATTAACAGCTGGCTTCTTGCCATTCTAATAGGCTCTAAATACCTCTCCTAGGAGCTCCTAAAAGGAATTGGATTATTTTGGAAGGGGTGGGAGTGGATATTTTGTATTCACAGGGTCTTCTTCATACCCAGAGGATATTCAGTAATTCTCAGTAATTGTCCTACACTCTGGTTTTAAAGCTCATTGTTTTCAGAAAGTATTTCATTGCCAGGGGCTCCTGCAGTCTCCATTCCCCATTCCTGGCTCCCCCTTAAATTATTGATCTTTACACAGAACAGGATTTGTCTTCATTACACAGGAGCTGCAATCACCACAGATATTAGTGTAAACTCGTGGCAGCAGATTGATTAGTTCCTGGCGTATGGAAGTAGGGGGTCCCTCCCACAGCTTTATCAGGGATCCCCAGAGCCAGTTGTTCTTTACAGGACGCAAAAATGGAAATTAGATTTCAGTTAAATACATCAGAAATTAGATTAGGTGTTATTATTTCAAAATGTCAAGCTCAGGGGATCAGTGTTCCTCAAAAGACTGAAAAAAAAGGATTTTGCATGGAAATACTGGTAGCATCACTCCTTGCTACAGTGATTTCCAAGTGGGACAAACTTGAGCATCTCTTCCCACCACTCATGACCAACAGATCTAAGAGCAGTCCTCCTCAGCAGGGTGCAAAAACAAGCAGCGATAAGAATAAAAACTTGGGAACTAGAACACCCTTGGGAAGTAGAACTGCAAAAAGCAAGTCTGTATTCCCCATAGTCCAGCAGCATTGCTCCTGCTGGGCTTTGTGAGCAAGGAGTTTGAGACCAAAAGCTTGTCAGGGAGAGGTGTTCTTCCATTGGGAACAATCAGAGCTAGTGTGTAAGGAAACAGGAATCTAGCTAGATTTTGCTAAACTCTTCTGCACTCACAGGCATCTGTGGCCAAAGGGTCCCAGAGATGTGCACCATGGTGCAAGAGCTGAGTAACAGCTCAAGCTGATGCCTCCAAGACCCTGAACAAAAGAAACCCTGTGCTTTGGTACCCTCACAGCTAAGTGTGTGCTAGTCTGGGGTCACTGGCTCCTGCTGTGTCTGAGTGTGCCTCACCTGGCTGGGCCACAGGTCCCTGGGCCCCTAGTTATGCCAAGGGTTAGGAAAAGGGCTCAGGACCTCTTGCCTCAGGCTACTGAGAGCTCAACCTGCAGTGGGTTGGTCTCTGCTCCCAGGCAACAGCAGCAGGACAAGAGGGCACAGACTCAGCTCTGCCAGGGGAGTGATAACAAGAATCGAATAGTCAAAGCAAAGAGTAGGATAGAGGATAGTCAGGTAGAGAGCACCTGAATAAACAAGAAGAGAAAGGTTGATTAATAAGGAATTGTCTTAGTTTATTCAGCATGAAAAGGGTAGAACTTAGGGCATTATTTTAGCTTAGGTAGCGTAAAACAAGGAAGAAAAACTAGATGCAGCTGGACTCATGACCTAGCAATATGTGCCAAACTCAAAGGTCAAACTGATGAAGACCATCGGCCTTCCTCCCACCACCAGAGACCCTGGGACTAATGCCAAGTGGGAGGAGATGAAGGAGGAGATAATGATAATGATTTCCAAGAACTAATTGTAATAATGACCACCTATTCCTGGAAATAATGAATATGTATGAGTTCTTTAATGTATATAAACTGTGAAGTTTTTGTCTCTGGTTGCGCAAGTTTGGTGGAGCAATGCCCCTTGTGCCCAGCGCTGAATAAACAAATCCCTGCTACCTCGGAGATACAAGTCTGGGGGGATTTCTTTTTCAGCCCTTTTCTCGGCAACAGGAGGGTAAGGTTGGATATTAGGAAGA
>NW_008676102.1:0-845 GCF_000695815.1 Acanthisitta chloris
TTGAGGGTCTCGATGGATTTTGGGGGTTGTCAGGTGAATTTTGGGGGTTCTCAATGGATTGAGGTAGAGGTCAGGTAGATTTTGGGGGTCTCAAGTGAATTTTGAGGGTTCTCAATGGATTGGGGTGGAGCTCAAGTAGACTTTGGGGGTCTCAAATGGATTTTGGTGGAGCTCAGATGGATTTTGGGGGTACTCAATGGATTTTGGGGATTCTCAGGTGGATTTTGAGGCTTCTCAGTGGATCTTGGGGATTCTCAGGTGGATTTTGAGGGTTCTCAATGGATTTTGGGGGTCTCGATGGATTTTGGGGGTTCTCAGTGGATTTTGGGGGTTCTCAGTGAATTTTTGGGTCCCCCAGATCGCCTCGTTCTCCTTCACCCCTTTGCTGCTGTGCCCGAGCCGCGAGTGCCAGACCAATCGCTCTGGGGGGAGACTCTACCTGCAGAGCAGAGGATCCAAATTCGTCAAGTTCCAGGAGCTCAGGATCCAGGAGCACGTGAGTGGCACCCCGAAAATCAGATCAGGGACCCCAAAATCCCCCTGGGCACACCAAAATCCCCCTGGGCACCCCGAAAATCAGATCAGGGACCCCAAAATCCCCCTGGGCACACCAAAATCCCCCTGGGCACCCCGAAAATCAGATCAGGGACCCCAAAATCCTTTTGGGCACCCCAAAAATCTCATCAGGGACCCCAAAATCCCCCTGGGCACCCCACAAATGGGATCAGGGACCCCAAAATTGGATTAGGGACCCCAAAAATGGGATCAGGGACCCCAAAATCCCCCTGGGCACCCCGAAAATCAGATCAGGGACCTCAAAATGCCCCTGGGCACCCCAAAAATCG
>NW_008676103.1:0-399 GCF_000695815.1 Acanthisitta chloris
GGGTCAGCGGGCAGGCAGTGCCGGTCCCTGTCACCGGGCCGGGGCAGGGGGAGCGCGCCAGCCCAGCCTCTCGGGATGTGAGAGGTGATGGGTCAGGATCCAGGGGTGCAGAGCTAGGCGGGGATGGAGCCTCAGGGCTGGGGATCGCCCCTGCAGCAGGTGAGCTGCCACGAGGGTGGGCACGGGGGTCCCATCCTGCCTGTGAAATGAGGAGTCAAAAGTGCTGGGTGCAGGTGCTGCTGTGACCTGTGCTGGGGGGACATGCAGGACTCAGACATCCTGCTGGGAGTCAGAGCACTGTGCCCTGTGCTTTCCCTTGCAGGCCTGCAGTGAATGGACTTCAGCAGCTTGGCACAAGGGAAGCAAGCAGGATTGCTTAACAACCTGCTCACGGCCCTT
>NW_008676103.1:444-7499 GCF_000695815.1 Acanthisitta chloris
AGCAGCTGGACTATTCCTTCACTGGGAGCAGCAGTGGCATCCGATGGGCTGGAGGGCTGCTGCCAGCCCTGGACATCACACATGCCACAGAGCGAAGCAGAGGCAGAGCTGCTGCCCATCAGGGCCTCTCAGTTCCATAAGTTGCTTCAGTCAGCGGTTGGGGTAGGACTCTGACCTGCTGGGGGTTTGCCCTCACAGCCATGCCCCAGAGAAAGCAGCCAGGAAGTTTAAGTATGATGGGGAACCAATGTGCATTAAAATTGAGGTCTGTGAGTATGAGCACTTCATGCCCACAGACCTTGAAATTAAGCATCAGGCACTGCCAAGCTGGGCAGGGGTAGCCCAGGGAGGGATGGTGATGGGAGCGTATCAGAAATTATCAAAGCACTGTAACTAACAAACTGGTTTTAAATCAGCAGGGGAAGCCTGACAGTTGTCTATGTGCCCCAGCCCAAGGCTGGTCCCTCTGTGTTTCCAGGGAAGACACAGGATGGGAGCAGGCAGCACACAGGGATGTGGTGCAGAGGTGCCCAGCCCTGCTGCCATCCCACAGATTCCCCTCTCTCCTGGCAGGTGACTCAGACCCAGCAGGAACATGGCAACAACACAGGCCCTCCCCAGTGCCGAGCTCTGGGCCTCCCATAACAAGATGGTGATGGAGCCACTCGACACCAACGACCCAGAGGTGAGAGCCCTTTCCTGGCTCCTACCCAGCCAGGCAGCTGTGGGGATGCTGACCTTCTTGAGCCAGGGACACGGCAGAGTCCAAGGCTGAGCTGCTGGAACCCATCCATCCTCTGTTCCCTCTCTGTACTGGACATATGAACTGCCTGAGATCAGCTGTATGAAGAAGGGATCTTGTCTCCCTTCTCCAGCACCTTTCCAGGCCCCTCTTCATGCCCTGTCCTCTCCAAGGGTGCATACCCCATGGCGGAGCATCCACGTCTCCTTGCACAGCTGTCATGGGTGAAGCTGTTCCTCTCCTCTCCCAAAGGTGCACAGCATCATCAAGAAGGAGAAGCAGCGGCAGAGGCTGGGGCTGGAGTTAATTGCATCGGAGAACTTTGCGAGCCGAGCAGTCCTGGAGGCTCTGGGCTCCTGCATGAACAACAAATACTCTGAGGGTTACCCAGGACAGAGGTATGGGGCTGGGACCAAGTCCCACCAACCCACCAACACCCTCAGGGAGGGAAAGAAACCACCAATGCTGCCAGGTCTCACCTGTAGGAAGGAAGTAATGTCCTTGTGCCAGCAGCCAGACTCCCCCAGGGCAGGATCTGACCCTCTCAGCTTCTGTCCTTGGCCACACCAGCAGGGCCATGTATGGCGTGACTGCCACAAACACGGCATCACAGGGAGTGTCCTCATGAGTTTGGTTTTACCTCCTGTCCTGTCCTTTGCCACAGGTACTACGGTGGGACAGAGTTTGTCGATGAGCTGGAAACGCTGTGCCAGAAGCGAGCCCTGCAGGCATACCGGCTCGACCCCCAGAAGTGGGGTGTCAACGTCCAGCCCTACTCAGGTAACAGGGTGCTCAGGAGAGCCAGGACTGCTGCCCTGGCCTCTGTGGCCTCAGCAGTCGTAACCCCCTGGGGTGCTCTCACTGCAGGTTCACCTGCAAACTTTGCGGTGTACACGGCTCTGGTGGAGCCCCACGGTAGGATCATGGGGCTGGACCTGCCTGATGGTGGTCACCTCACCCATGGGTTCATGACGGACAAGAAGAAGATCTCTGCCACCTCTGTCTTCTTCGAGTCCATGCCCTACAAGGTACGGAGAGCTGCTCCAGCTGGAGCCAGGACATGGTCATCATGTGTTGGTGCCTCTAAATGTACCAGTGTCAGGTTCCTGGCACTGCCTCCTGCAGGACAGTGCTGCAGCCAGTCTTCACCCATACCACGGTGGCTGAACCCTGCTCTTCCTCTCCCAGGTCAACCCCAAGACTGGTTACATCGACTATGACCAGCTGGAGGAGAACGCTCGCCTCTTCCACCCTAAGCTGATTATAGCAGGTAAGGATCAAACCCATACTGACCTCCCTGAAGCTCCTTGAAGCCAACAGCCCCGCAGTGAGCCCATGGATGGAAACCTACAACACATCCACCCTGGAGGGAGATTGTGTACTGTTCCCACTGCAAGGCTGGACCCAGGGCTGTCCCAGGGTCCTCATGCATCTGCTCCTGTCCCCTTCTCATCCCATCTCTCTGCAGGTGTCAGCTGCTACTCACGCAACCTGGACTACGCACGCATGCGGAGGATCGCCGATGCCAACGGAGCTTACCTCATGGCTGACATGGCCCACATCAGTGGGCTGGTGGCTGCTGGCGTGGTGCCCTCCCCCTTCGACCACTGCGACATCGTCTCCACCACCACCCACAAGACCCTGCGGGGCTGCAGGGCTGGGATGATCTTCTACCGCAGAGGTGCCTGACCTGGCTGGGGTGCTGGGAGAAATGCTCCCCTCGGGCCAGGGGTGCTGCAAACTAATGTTCCTTCCTGCTCTGGGTGGGAAGGAGGGAAGGCAGAAAGGTCCATGGTCTTATAGGAGCATCTGGAGAGCTTCCTTGTGCCAACCCTGGCCCAAATTTAAAGAGAAACAGCCACCATCCCTGCTCTGAGTGGCTGGGGGTGGAAGCAGCTCCTGGGAGAAGGGCAGCCATGCTGCCTTGTGTGTGACTCTGCACTCCCCTCCCACAGGCACCCGCAGTGTGGACCCCAAGACAGGCAAGGAGACACTCTACAACCTGGAGAGCCTCATCAATCAGGCTGTCTTCCCTGGGCTGCAGGGAGGCCCACACAACCATGCCATCGCAGGTATGCACCCAGGCTGGCTGCCAGCTCCAGCATGGCAAAAGGAGCTGAAAAAGTCACCCTGGCTGGACTCTGACCCCCAGCAGCAGCGCAAAGGGCTCCAGCTGCCCTACAGGGCTCAGAGCCTGGAGATACCACAAAGAACAGCTGGTTGATCCAGCATTGCCCAAGGAGTGACCAAGATTGTCCCATTCTGTCTTTTGGCTCATGGTGATGCTGCCTTGGTTAGAGGAAAGGAAGGGACTGTCCATCAATTTGTTCAGCTTCCAGGATGGCTTTCTGCTGGCAGTGCCACACATCCCTGCCAGCTCTGCCAGTGAGAGCCTCCCCAAAACTGACCCTGGGCTGCCTCCCTCCGCAGGGATCGCCGTGGCTCTGCGGCAGGCCATGACACCCGAGTTCAAGGCCTACCAGCAGCAGGTGGTGGCCAACTGCAAGGCACTCTCAACGGCACTGATGGAGATGGGCTACGACATTGTCACAGGTGAGGACAGGTCTCGGTGGGATGGGGTTGACCCTCCAGAAGGACAGCACATGCTTGGATGCAATCGGCAGGGTTGTGCTGGCACAATTCCTCACAATATCCACAAACCTCTTCTGAGTAGCCTAAATTCCCAAGGGTCCCTCTTCAGCCCCACCCCAAAACCAAGGGCAGACCCCAGTGCAATCCCAAGCCTTTTTTTGCTGCAGTTTCCCATGGGAGCAGCGTTTTCCCAATCTCACATCCCCACCCAACTCCTCTCTTTTCAGGGGGCTCCGACAACCACCTGATCCTCCTGGACCTGCGCAACAGAGGCACAGATGGCAGCCGGGCTGAGCGGGTGCTGGAGATCTGCTCCATCGCCTGCAACAAGAACACATGCCCTGGTGAGGGATCCCACAGGCTCTATCACATCCTGCCCACCATGGGGATCTCCCATGGGCTGTGCCAGGGTTCCCAGTTCCCAGTCTCCTCTCGATGCTGGGAACCAGGCTGCAATCCCGTGCGTGGTGGTTTTGGTACTGGGTTGGGTTACTTGTGTCTTGTTGTGGTGCAGGTGATGTCAGTGCCCTGCGCCCCAGTGGCCTGAGGTTCGGGACTCCTGCTCTCACCTCCCGCGGCTTCCGGCAGGATGATTTCCGCAAGGTGGCTCAGTACATCCACAGAGGTGAGCCAGGGGCATGTGGGGCCAGGCCTCAGCTCTAGCAGCTCCCTGGGCCAAGGAGGCACCAACTGAGCCAAGCTGGGGCCTTCCCCACAGCTGGCAAGGGAGCACACCCACAAGTGGGGAGTAACTGTCCCACCTGCACATCTGGATGTGGGAGAGGACATCTGGCCAAACCATTCCCACTGGCAGTGGGTTGAAAGCCTGCCCCTCTCGCAGTCTCGTCCCAGTTCTCCTCAGGGGTCCCACACTGGTTTCCCAGGGCAGCACATCCTTCACATGACAGGGAGGGAGCAACAGGCTTTGGAGAGCTGTGGAATGCAGCAGCTACAAGGGTTGACCAAGGCACCTTCCATCCTGGCAGGCATCGAGCTGACACTGCGCGTGCAGAAGGACATGAGCCCCAAGGCCACGTTGAAGGAATTCAAGGAGAAACTAGAGGAGGATAAATACCGTGGGGAGGTGAAGGCACTGAAGGAAGAGGTGGAAGCCTTTGCAGCCACCTTTCCGCTCCCAGGGCTGCCTGTCCTGTAAGGAGAGGCACCTGTGCCCACTCCTGGAGCCATGGGAGTACCAGGGATTGTGGCACACTCGCACCCTAGCGTGAGACCAACACCCCAGTGCCTTCTCCCAGCATCTCCCTGCTGGCACTGCAGCAGCAGCTCCTCCTTTGGCTCTTACTCCCCTCTCTCCTCCCATCTGGGGCATAGGGACCCCCTGAGCACAGCCCCCACAGGAACACCAGCCCTTCACCACTCAGGGTCACCATCGGGACCAAAGCACCAGGTCACCCTCACCTCAGGGCCAGGTGCCATCCAGCTCCTTCTGGCTGTGGGAGCAGCAAGGTTTAGGCAGGCCTGTCCACATTGCCCTGGACACCCTGCCCACAGCAGGGGGAGGGACAGTGAGTCCAGCCCCCTGGGGCAGGTGTGCTGTGCTCAGCTGCACAAGAGACCTCACAGCCACTAAAAGCCTTCCTGGTTTGAGCCTGGAGGATTCCCCTTCACCCTGTGTGCCTTCCCACCTCCTCTGCAGGCTGTGACAAGACCCTATCCCTAAAATCCCTCCTGGGATCACCATCCCATCCTCTGGTATTTTCTCAGACCTCTGAGCACAGAGCTTAGGTTGAACCATTTTTTAATAAGCACGGTAAAATTAAGAATTTAACCACAATGTATGACAAGAATTATAAGCTTTAAAAAATACAACCAATTTTTTTTTCCTTTTGTATTTCAAAAATATCTGAACCCAAATAAATAATTTTTTTTCTTAAAAGTACATTTCTCAGACTAGTCATTTGGTGTTAACATCTGTTAAACTCTTGTGCAGTAACACTTACAGCACGACACTAAGACATGCTTCTTGGAGTTCTCCCGGTCACACTCGCTCTAACTACTGACGCAAGCATTCGGCACGCACAGGCACACGCACGGAACTCAACATGCAGGAATAGGATACAGTGCTTTAAAATAAGATGAGAATTCATCACAGCCTCCTGGCAGCCCTCAGAGGCAGCTCCAAGCCCAGCCACATCCCCGTGCCAGCAGTGGTGCTGCCGGCGGGACCAGGTACCCTGTGGTTCTGCCTTCCAGTTCAATTCGTCTCGGGGAGCAGTGGGGGGGTGGGGGAATTGTAGCCCCTCCAACAGTGCAGTCTGGTGCTCTGATATTGTGCTCTGGGGCAGGTGCTCTCCTGAAGCCTGGGCAGCTCCCTGAATTCCCACTGCACCTTGTTACAGGAGCCTTCTCACAGCGCTGCTCTGGATCCCACCCAGCTCTCAGAATCTGCAGCATGGGGTGTCCCCCACCACCAGCCCAGGGCGGTCAGGGCCCCCCACATGCAGTAACAACCAGAGGACTGGCCTGGGGGCACAGAGCCATCAGCTCCCACCCCGAGTGCCTCTCCCACCCCTCACAAAACGGTGAATATTGCTAGAGTACAGGCAGCTCCTCCCTCTCAAGGCAAGGCAGCTGTGGAGCTGCTCAGAAGGGATTGCTACCAGACGAGAAGAAATCTGAGCATTGTTCTCTGAGAAATTAAACCTGTGTAGGGTTAAGATCACCTACTGCTATGGCTGACCCTCCTCGGGTGGGAGCTGAAAGCAGTGGGTTAGTGGAGAGCAGAGCAGGGCTGGCAGTCGGGAAGCAGAGTGGGGAACAGGAGCCCTCCCTCCCGGCCAGGGGAGACTTCTGCTCTGATGAATTCTCAGTCAGGCTTGAGGTCTCCTCTCCCTGGCAGGCAGGAGGGAGCCAGCGCAGCCGTGCAGGAGGCAGGAGCATGCTGGGCTGGCAACATTCACAGAAGCAGAGGACAGCCATGCAGGGCACTGCTGGCTCTGGCAGCTGAAAGGCTGGTGAGGATTGCACTGAGGCTGCCAGGAACCTGCCCTGCTCCTGGTGGAAGGATGGCTCAGGCAAGCTGATGACACACCTGCCAGGACTCATCGTGGCAGCTGTCCGTGTGAAGGTTGTGACTTGAAAGTCTATGAATGTCAGGAACTGGTGAGGTACCACAGCGAGATTGGGGAAAAGTCCTAAAGTGCTGATACAGGGATCTGTACTGTACAGGAGTAGAAGGTCAGACAGAGAAATTACAGAGGAAAGAGGAATTCAACTCCCGAACACCAGTTGCAGTTGGAATCCCCTGATTTCAGTGAGGGCAGGCTGGGCTCTGGCTGCACTGAGGTGTCACAGCCCAGAGTAACTCCCACTCTTCCAGTCCGAGCTCAGAGGTTACACTGCCCACAGGACAAGCACTCCAGGGCATGTTTCCCCACAGCTCCCTGTTGCAGATAACCCCAGAGCTCCTGTTGGGAGTCCCACCAAGCCCCCAGGGCACCCTCCCAAATCAGAGCTGCTTTGTGGCGGGGAGGTGAAGCAGGTCAGACAGATGGTAGTGCAAGTATTGCTCAACACAACCTTGAACGTCAGATACTACAGGTTTGATAGAGGGAGCAACGAGAAGTGAGTTATTCATCAATTTATGAGTGCAGCTGAACACCACAGGTCGAGACCACTGTGACTAAGAGATGAGCCAACACTAATCATCCCTCCTGCTCCATCCGCACTGTCTGCCTGGAGGAAGACATGAATGAGTCAG